>NC_136496.1:130829568-130857068 GCF_053919585.1 Euprymna scolopes | reverse complement strand
GCTGTCCTCAAGTGAATAATTTATTTCTGATTTAACAAGTCCCTTAGAAGCTCAGACGAAGCTCCTGCCTTGGTCAAACAATCAGAAACCTGATCACAACCCTTGATCCATTCTATCTGTATCTCTCCTCTACTCTTCATTTCCTTCAGCCTTGCTACATCTATTCTCAATCGTCGATCGCTTACCAGATTGTTGGAATTCAATGTCTCCACAAGTGATGCATTATCTGTCTTGCAGAGAACGTCTGGCAATTTAGATAACTGAAATACCTCTTGTATCATAACCGCAGTCAAAACACCAGCATCAGCTCCCTCATTCAGAGCAAGAGTCTCTGAGGCCAATGGGCTTTTTGTCACTCTGTCCAATTTCTTTGACGCCCAACACATGGGGGCCATTTTGTCAGTACTTCCTCCAATAAAGACAACAAAACCACCCTGTGAAGATCCATCTTCCAGACTGGCATAAGAGGCATCAGTATAACACAAAATGTGTAAATCTGAGGGCTTTCCCAATTTTGGAAATGTTATAGAACCCTTCTTGGATTTCAATTTTGATAAGGCTTTATTCGCCTCAAATAAGGCTTTTACTTTGGGATGCTTTCCAGTGTTGCTCATTTTACACACATCAAAAGCTATATCAGGGCGTGTTTGAGTTGAAACCCACATCATCTGACCTGCAAGTCTCTTCAACTCATGCTTTTCTTCTTCATTCAGTTCATCATTTTTCCTCAGTATCCTCCCTTTGCTTATTTCTATTGGAGATATGGAAGATACATATAGATCTTGTTCTACAGTGATCCCATTTTCCTGTTGATTAACATTCAGTCCAACATATTTGAATGTTCCACTTTCATGAGATCCCACCTTAAATTTTTCTTTCAATGTTGCAATCACATCCCTTTCAAACTCTGTGTTTCCACAGAAAACAAAATCATCCACGTGCATAGCAAGAATTCCAGTCAAATTTCCTTTAATATCATGCCACAAAAACAATGCATTATCATAAGCACTTGCTACTCCTTTTAATTCGATCAAAGCCTGAGTAACTCTCTTGTACCATGCCCGTGGAGCATCATTCAATCCATAGATGCATCTTTTTAATTTCCACACTTGAGATTTAGGACAAACATCAGATGGTGGCCTCAGGTACACATCTCTCTCTAAAATACCACCTTGCAAAAAGGCTGAGGTAAAATCTATGGTCTGCAGCATCCAATTCTTTATTGATGCGGTTAGCATGACCATTCGCATAGCTTCACGGCTACATGTTGGGGAGTCCGTTTTCAGATTACTATTTTCTTCATAGCCTCGTGCTACAAGGCGAGCTTTCATTGTTTTCTGATTATCCTTGAATTTTTCAGTAATCACCCATCTTGTGGATATTGTTTTTTGACCTGTGTATGGCACACATTCAAATACTTCATAGGTGTTCATGTTTTTTATTTCTTTATGCTTGGCATCCATTACAGCTTTCGACTGCTCTTGTTCAGCGGTGAGCAGGACTACATTTTCCTGTTCAGTATATTGAGGCACTTCTCTCCAATGATCAATATGATTCCAGTTGATACAAACTTGATCCTCGTTTTCATCCTCAGGTTCTATATTGATCCAATGACTATATTTTCCAGTTGATTTAGGCTGTACTGACATAACCTTTCCTTTCTTCCACTCCCCACTTCCATTTATTTTATAAGTTATGGTCTTATTTCGGCCAGGTTTTTCAGTCTTATCTCTTAAACTGGTAGAACTATCAACAACTTCTTCTCTGTCTATATCTTCACTTTCTACCACTTGATTCTGCAACTCCTCCTCCTCAACTGAAAGGTATTCATTCTTCCCTTCTGTAGTGTTTCCCAGCATTTCAGCTTTTTTTGTTCTTTTTTCGTTGCTTTTATTCACTTTCATCAATTGGCACGGATGCATCCTATAAAATGCTCCGCCATGTCTGATTAAGACAAACTGGCCTTCTCTGCCTAACACTTTTGCTGGACCACGCCATCCTTTAAAACCCTGCCTCCAATAATAGATTTGGTCTCCGGTAGCATAATCTTCATCAGCATAAGTTCTGACATTAGACCTGAGAGCTCTCCTAATTCTCTCACTGGACTCAGCTTCCAAAAAGTTTCTCCTTGCACTATGGAGAGCATTTAAATTTTTTCTCACCATGTCACTTGTAGTAGAGGACTCCATAGCAGGTAACTGGTCTGTCAGAATTGAGGGTGTATTTACATTGAAACCGAATACAAGTTCATTTGGACTGTGTCCAGAGTAATTGAGGAGGGCATTTTTTGCACAAATAGCCCATGCCAAGGCAATTTCAGGTTCACACTTCTCATCGTCAATTGTTTTTTTCATTGCCTCAGCAACTATCAAATTATGACGTTCTACAGTACCGTTGCTGAATGGACTTTCTGCGGCAGTAGTACAGGTCTCTATGTTGAGTTTTTCATTCATCTGTCTATAGTGTTCGTTGTTGAATTCACCCCCATTATCACTCAGAAAACGAACAGGAGATCCGAAATAGGTAATCCACATCATAAAGATGTTTTTGATGATCTCCTCCTTCTTCTTTGTTTTGATCAATGTTGCCGCTGAATACCTGGTAGCGGCATCAATGAGATGTAGTATCCACACCTCATTGTGGATGAACTCTTTCAAATCCATGCAAACTGTGTGATTAAATCTATTGCCAAGAGGCAATCCCACAACCGGTCGCAGTGGAGCTTTTTTAAATCTAAGGCAAATTTGACAGTTTTCACAAACCTCCTCAATCGCCTTTATAAATTCCTTGTCATTGAATTTGCCACTTTTTTTAACCAAGGAAACAAGTTTTTCCTTCGAGGCATGAGCAAACTGTCGATGAAGTTTTTCTGCTTTTTTTTTTTTCTGTGAAAGAACACTGACCAAAATTCTGAACATGTAATACAATGTTCTTAGTACCACTATGATCCAACAACTTATTTGTTAAGGGGAGACAATAGTGCCCTGAAGTTGTGGTCTTTAGTTCAATACATTTATAAAAAATCCAGCACATATCTTTCCGGAAATCTAGCACTATTCCTGCTGTCTTCATTGATTTGTGACTTAATAGAAGAGGCAAGTCGTTTTTCACAATATCTGCTTCGATATAAACTCTTATACCTCCGAGTGTAACCGGAAATTTAGCAACTTTAATTGCTGTGACAGCCACTCCATCACCAAAACAAAAACTCCGGTCTGAGTTCGTATACTTCACTAGTTGCAGGTCACTTTCATTTAAAGTATCTAAATAAACATCAAGCCACACTTCGCCAGCCAGTGTGCGAGTACAAGCAGAATCCAAGACTGCCATTCCAAATGTTTCCTTTACAAGATTTGAGATTTTTTCATTTGTACTGTTCAAATAAATATTTTCTTGAATGGACAACGTAATGTGTATTTGTTCTGTCGCTTCCGTAAACCTGGGCGTATTTCTAGGACACTCTCTAATTAGATGGTTCGGAGACTGACATTTGTAACACAACAACACGTTTCCACTTCGGTCACATGGATTAGATTGTCCTCGACGAAAACGCCTTTTGTTGTTACCCGGTTTAGAATAATTATAGTTGACGATTTCGGGCTCTGATTTCACTGCCGGTACATTTTCATCACGATAAATGTCACCAAATACTTTCTTTATCGATTCCTTCATGTTTTGATACGTCAAAACAGAACACGTTGTCCGCGCTAATTTTTCGTTCTCTTCCGATATGTTAACCGCGTTCAAAACAAGAAAAGCTTGCACTCCTTCCGGTAGAATAATGTAGAATTTTTTTAATCTTTGGTACAAAAACTCATAACGAACAAGAAAGTCATTTATACTGGTACCTGACGATCTTTTATAAGTGTAAAATTCCTTAAAAGTCATGTAAGCGCGCGTGTGTTCATCCTTTAAATATATGTCATCCAGTTTCTTTATTAAGATCTTCAAGCCATCTCGTCCGCCGATGTCACTTGTTGGCAATTCACGGACACATTCTCTAATATTCGGTGGTAGCGTCAAAAACACTGCTGGCCCTTTTTTTTTCCTCAGAAAGATCCGTGAACAACGACCACATTTCAACGTCTTGTTTCCAGTTCTCGTAAACATCCTCCCCCTCCAACAATGGAGGTTGTTTGTTCGAAGTTGCCATATCCGATATCCGATCTGTCTAGTGCTACAGACAAGCTGTACAAAAAAAAAAAAAATTTTCTTTTCTTTTTTTTTTTTTTTTTTCGTTTTGTCGCACACAGGGGGATATCTCTGCTACCATTTGTTGAGACACTTGTAGTCTGTCTAAACTGTACGAACGAACTAACTAAACCAAGATGGCCGACTCCTATTTATATCACCACAAGCAAGGGAGGTAACCATGTAACTGAAGCAAGGGAGGTAACCAATGTCTACATTAACAACTCAAACCACCTCACCTGTCAAAAATCTTATTATCTTGGTAAACTGAGGACGGTCTTCCAGGCAGAAGTCTTCACCATACAGGTATCATCGGATACAACACCAAACACCAGTCATGAGCTGGCACCATTGGATTTGGTACCAAACACCACCCCCGCCTTCACCGAAGAGCAGGATCTCAGACCTAAGTCTGACAAGTCAGCTCTAACATTCGGTAAACATCACGACAAAAACCGAAGAAGAAGGAGAGATAGCGCATGTTTAAGGCTTTTGAATCTGAGGTTCTGATCATGGAAGAGGTTCAGCAACAGGAAATAGCTATCCTTTCAGATAGTCAGGCAGCTATTAAAGCATTGGAGAATAGTACGGTAAGATCCCAAACCGTACTGTGCTGCATTGAAAATCTAAACCATCTAGGAAAAGAAAACCGCATATCTATTTCATAAGGAGAGTTAAAAAAAAAATTAGTTATTAAAAAATGTTCGGTTTTTTAATTATAAAAAAAACCAATGCACGGGATTGAACCTAAAATATTTCCACCAGCCCCCGGTACTCTAACCATTACGCTAACATGTCATATTGGCAAAATCGCAGTAAAAAATATTTATATACAAAAAAAAGTTATGCAAAATTAAAAAAAAAGCGTTAGTCACTTATGTATGTACTTACTCTCCTGTTTGTGAACCCACATATTTTGTTGTAACTTTTTTTCTACTGAACCAATTTTCGAGATTTTTTTTTCCAAATGTAGCTAATGAGGTGTTCTATCCAACTATATAACCTGTTTGAAATTTGGTTGCGAACGGAATTAGTGGTGGGGGTTTGAATGTGTCTCGATTCATTCAATTTCGGACTTAAGCATATATTCAACCACTACCATGATCGAATGATACACTCTGGCGTTTTGCAGCCTTATTGACGATTAAACATGAGATGGTTTCATAGCAAAACTGTGTTGATTTATTATTTTTTCCTGTCAATGGTTGAAATTGATTTGACTTACCGGGGGGTGGGTCGGAGGGAAGAAAAGACACTGAACTTCTCTTTTGCCGTTACTGAAAAATTGGGTGTCTATTTCCTACTAAATTAATAGACATTCTAATCTCGTTGGAAATCACGTTGGAATTCTCGCCACTGAGAGTTAGTATGTATAAAAGGAGTTGTCTCACTACGGGTTAGTGATTAGTTAAGACGCTAGTTACCTAGCCTGCTAGTCATACTTCCCTGGAATCGAGGTTACTGATGTTAAGACCAAAGTGTAGTATCTGTTCTTCAGATTACTAAGCTTACACCTGAAAAAGTCCTCTACGCCGGCGCCCACTTGGCCATCTTTTTGGCCATTTAAGGGTTTTTTTTTTTGGTTTTTTTTATAGCCTAAAAGGACCGACCCCTTTCTTTGGGAGAGTGGTCCTTAAGGCATTACTAACTGTTTGCTTTCTTTCTTTTTTCAGGTCTGTCCAGTGTCCAGATCCGACTTAAGCAGCCGGCAGGACTAGAGGTTACCGACGTACCATTTCGCGAAGGCCCTCTAGCTTCCGAATTGGCGGGTCGGTGAAGGGCACTGAGCCAACAAAAAAGGAGGCAGGCCGCTGCCTCTTACACTCTGGGGGACGCCCCTGGTGTAGTGAAGAGAAGGAGGAGTGCCACATCCGGTGGCACTCCAGTGACGAGAAGGGGGGGTTGTCACACCCGGTGACACCCCAGTGCCAAGAAGGGGGGGTGTCACATCCGGTGACACCCCAGTGCCGAGAAGGGGGGGTGTCACACCCGGAGACACCCCAGTGCCGAGAAGGGGGGGTGTCACACCGGGTGACACCCCAGTGCCGAAACCCGGGGATATCACCTTTGGTGATATCCCAGTGCCGTTAACAAGGGGCACCATGCCCGGTGGTGCTCCAGTAAGAAGGGGGAGTGTCATGCCCAGTGACTCTCCGGTATCGGTTTCGGGGGTCGCTACCCCCAATTCCAGCATCAGCGATGTAGACATAAGTTCGATGGAGCGGTTGGATTCGTGGAAGAATGTCGTCCAGGGCGCACCTGGCGGAAAGGCCTTCCACAAATCAAGTAAACCAGTCAAAAAAAGGTGGGTCCTGGACGACGACAGACAAGCCCAGTCAGAAGCCAGTAGCCCCCAGAAAACCGATACCGGAGAACTAAGAAAAACCAAATCTCTGGATGTGATCGTTATAGATGGGTGCTCCTCGAGTAAAACAAAACCAACATCAGGAACGACACCAGCCAGTACGGTGGAGTGGCCAGCCCTCACTAGCGACGACTCTCCGATAACGCCAGCACAAAGACAACAACAGCAGACAGCCGGGACCAGCACGCCAGGGGAACCCCAGATGTACAGGACCTGGGTGAAGAAGGACAGCGGCAACAACAAGACTCCAGATTATTACAAGGAGTTGCTGTAGACCAAGTACCGGGAATATGTCGAGGGAAACACCATCAAGACCCTGCCCGATACTATGGAGGACATAAAGGAAAGAACGCTGTCCTTCATAACCTTTGATGCCGGAGAAAAGGGGCTCACCGGGGTTTCCCTGGAGAAGATGATAGAGACAATCAGAGAACTGAAGATTCCAGCCCAGTATCTGGTCAAGAGATACCATTCCACGTGGGATCTCCTTTTGCCATCGAAGGAGGTGGCAATCAGCTGGGCAAAGGGAGACCTCATGTGGAAAGACATTCACCTGCGGCCTGAGTACCTGTCCCGAAGAAGAGTAGCAGTCACCGTGCTGGGAGTCCCGTGCTTTATCGGGGAGGATCTGCTGGGTGCGACATTATCACAGTTCGGTCAGATAGAAGGAGTGCACCCGGTCAAAGGTCCCTGGAACATCATCACAGGGACCTACAAGATTTATATTAGGGTGGATAGGAAGAACTTTCACCAGATCCCCGTCCAGCTGACGTGTGAGGGCTGGAACATGGCAGTTATCGTAGAAGGAAGAAGACCGCTGTGCTGGCAATGCCTGAAGCCCGGACACATGGCCCGCTTCTGTCCTTCAAGAAAAGAAGCAGCAGCAACAAAAGAAGCAGCAGCAACAACCAAAAAAACAGACCAGCCCAAGGAAGAAGGACAGAAGCCGGTGAAGACGAAGGGGGAGAATGAATGGAGTGCAGTCGCCGCAAAGAAGGGCAAGAAGATGGAGGTGGCCCCTACAACATCGAGGGCAGTTGCGGCGACTGCTAAGAGGAAGCTCCCAACAAGCTCCTCAGAATCGGAAGGGGAGGAGAATACTCTGAAAAACAAGAGAAAAGAGAAAAGAGACAGAAAAGAGCCTGCCCAAGAAGTCACACAGGGGCTTCCTCCAGAAGAGAATATCGAAGAGACTTCCCCTGAGTCTATGGAAAAGGACCCACCAGCTGAGCCTCCAGCATCATTCACCCAAGAAGACGCTCAGCCTACCCCTCCCCTATTCAACACTCCGGAGCCGGAAAGAACAACTCCAGAAGACCAAGAAGCGGCGTCGGCAAAGAAGCCTGTGGATGAAAAGGCGCCCTCCAGGACAGAAAAAACAAGGAAATATCCTTTTTGGCCTGGGGAGCGTCTTTGTGATGCCGAACTCGCTGTCGGAGACCTGAATGGTACTCAGAAAAAGAACCTCTGACAGCTCGAGAAGTTAACTACCATCGACAAGAAGGATGTAACAGACTCCCGCAATTTCGCCGACGCCCTGAATCTGATCACCTTCGTTCAGCCAAATAGGGGAGGGAGAGTAAAGGCCTTATGGAGGATGCTGGAGGCTGGAAATCAACTTTCCCGGGCTTCAGGCTCATCGACGAGGAGCACCCATCTCTAGGAAAAATTGCTAAGCAGTGTGAGGGACGGGTCCCCATTTATGTTCACCCCTCCTTCTATAGGGCGATTAAACTGACGTTCCCCTTGGACGTGGGGGGTCTGGCCAGGAACGGGCGGCTTACGCCCGACCTGCTCAAGGTCTGGGCCAGACCTTCAACATCCTCTCTCCCGAGGACTTTAGACCCCTAGTAGACGAATACTACTAGGTAGTGGAAGCATGGCAACGAGTTTGAATGCGAGGGGCATGAGATCCTGAAGCAAGGCTGCTTGCGTGCTGAGAGATCTTGTGGCCCTTGAGGTAGATGTAGCCACCTTACAAGAGACCCACTTTGTTGGGGCCGGGGACTGCGATGTGCTGGTGAACGATTTTGATGTTTACTCAGCATATGGCAGCCTCCGGGGCCAGGGGGTTTCTGTACTAGTGAGTTGCACTCTGTCTGCGACAGTTACGCTTATCCACGCGGACGCTCATGGGAGGCTGGTCGTGGTCGATGTTGCCGTTAAAAGCGGCGCGTTTCGGATCGTGGCAGTTTATGCGCCTAACATCGCCAGCGAGAGGGTTTCCTTTTTTCGGCGGGTGGAGGTGTTTCTCTCTTCGGGTCCGGAGCGGGTAGTTTTAATGGGGGACTGGAATGCCATCCTGGACCCCAGCATAGATAAGGTCGGGGGGGTTAGAGGGTCGGGGGGGGGGTGAAAGCAGCCTGTCTGACCTGATGGCCTTGTGCGATCTGGTCGATAGGTTCCGTCTGGATCACCCCGGGAGGGAGATGTGGACGTGGCAATCTAGCTCGGCCGCCAGTCCAAGTACATACTTGGACAGGATGTTAATTAGAAGGGGCGATATAGATTTCCTATCTTGTCCCACGTTCCACTGGTTAGGTTATTCAGACTACAAACTCGTGCTGGCCCGTTTAAAACTAGGAAATAGGCCTAGGTTGGCTGGCTACTGGAAGATGAACGTCTCCTTATTGGAATCGGTCGACTTCTGGGAGCAGCTGACATCACTAATTCAGAGGGTGTTAGTGGGGGGGCGGTTACCGGGAGTAGATGGTGGGTTAATCTTAAGGCTACCATTAGGCGCTTTTGTGTCCAATACAGCCAACGCCTCGCGTTAACTAGGGCTCGGACCAAAAGGCACTTAGAGGATAGATTGACCCGGGCGGTGGCAGGGGGGGATTCCCTAGAACTAGCTCTAGTTAAGGAGGACCTTCAGCGCTTGGCTAGCGAGCGTTATGAAGGTCAAGTAGTTAGGGCTAGGTTACAAAGAGTCTCCATCGAAGCCGTGAACGTTGACGCTGTTGAGCGTGGGGCCGCCCTAGGACGCGGCTCGGATGGGTACATTTGGGAGGTGAATAACCTGGGAGGGCGCCCTCTTGTGTCGACACAGGAGATCTGCAATGGGTTTCGGCAACATTTGGAGGAGCGCTTCACCAAACTACCCAGACTCCGCGGCCAGGAGTTTGGCAGCTATTTAGCTGGCTCGCCCCGCCTTACTGCGGCCCGAGCACCTAGCTGCGAGGGGATGGTTACGGAGCGTGAGGTCATTACTGCGTTGAAGCAGGTTGACCGCAACAAATCTCCGGGGCTCGATGGTTTACCTTACGAACTGTTCTTGAGGCTGTCGCCCATGTTTGTGCCCCTTCTGACGGGCGTGTTTAACCACTGGTTTGCCCAGGACTCGATCCCGAGGCAGGTAACCAAAGGAGTGGTCACGCTTCTGAAGAAGGGGAACCAACATGGAGGGGGGAATCTAGACGACTATAGACCTATCACTCTGCTTACCGCAGATTTCAAGATTTTGTCCCGCGTTCTTGCGAACCAACTGCAGGTTGTTATCGGCGACTTGATCGAACCGGATCAGAACTACGCTGTGAAGGGTCGATCGATTCAGAACAATCTGCACTTGATTCGCATGATCTTAGAGGGGGTAGAAGATGACACTGAAGCCGCGCTGATCAATTTAGATCACTCCAAGGCGTTCGACAGGGTGGACCATGGGTTCCTGAGGGCTGTTGTGGAAACCGCCGGCTTTGGTCCGGACTTCCGCAAGTGGATCTCCGTCCTGTATCGTGATCCCGCGGTGGTGGTGCAAGTAAATGGTAGGTTGTCGGAGTCCTTTGGGGTCTCCCGGTCGGTGTGGCAGGGTTTCCCGCTGTCGCCTCTGCTTTATGTCCTGGCGTTGGAGCCCTTCCTTCGCAAATTAAGGGACGAGGCGGCGAGACCAGTCCTACGCGGCATAGCTCTGCCTGGCGGCAAAGTTGCCAGGGTGTCCGCGTACGCCGATGACGTCACCGTGTTCGTTGCACGACGAACCGACATTAAAGCGGTGATATAGGCGATCACTGAGTATGAAATTGTCACAGGGGCCGTGATCAATCGCAGCAAGTCCATTGGCCTGCGGTTGGGCGCCTGGACCGGGGTAAACCCGCTTCCGGGTGCGTTCGGCTGGACAGATGGCCCATTAAAGATCCTCGGTGTGTTGTTCGGGCCAAACCTCCAGCTGGACAAAAATTGGTCGGAAGTACAGACTAAGGTCGAGTCGTCAGTGAGGACTTGGATTCGGAGGAAATTATCCTTGAAGGGTCGCGCGGAGGCATGTGCCACGTATGTGTTTCCGCTGATCCTTTACCGTCTATCTGTTCTTCCCCTGCCTGCGGACCACTGTAAGGCTTTAGAGCGCCTCCTTTTCAAACTTCTTTGGAAGGGAGGAAAGCCGTATGTCCGCAGACAGGTCTGTACACAGAAGCTTAGCGAGGGAGGAGGCTTAGGGATGCCTGATCTGCAAAGTCACAAGCACGCAGAAAGATTGGCATTCCTGAGTCGGACACTGTTAGAGGAAACGCCCTGGGTACCAGTCGTGGAGCAAGCTTTCCCACGGCTTATATCCGACCCTGCCGCTGAAGGTCGCAGAAGACCGGCGGGGGGAAAGGTGTTTCCTGACCGAATGCCAAGCCGCCCTTAGGGCATTGCCGGGGTCCAGTGACCTTGCACGGCCTAGGTGGAGGCTATATAGGGATTTAGTGGTGGGGACTGCAAAAGACCCGCTGGTGGAGCAGCTGCATCTGTCAAGGGGGGAAGTTCTCTCGCTGTGGAGTTGGGCGCCTGCCAGTAGCCATTTAAATAATTCGGAGTTTTCAATTACGTGGAGGCTAGTCCGAGACGCACTGCCACTCTTTGGCAAACTAGCCAGGGATTCTAGGGACAGTAATTACTATTATCCCCTGTACCCACGCTGCAATGATGAAGATGAGGAGGAGACGAGAGAACACGCGTTCTTTCTTTGCAGTGGGGTGCGGAGTCTCTGGGAGTATGTCGAAGGGGTAACGGCTCGCATCGACCCCGAGCAGTCGGTGCCACTTGATTTAGCGTACATGGTCGACAATGTGGATCCGCCGTTTGACAGGGAGAAACGGGTGGTGTTTCTAGCGATCCTAGCGGTGGCTAGGTTAGTGATGTGGGTTTCACGTCTGGACATTGTCCATGGGGAGCAATCTGTTTCTGATCATGATCTGGTTGTTCGTTTTAAGCATCAACTTAAAACGAAAATCAGATGTGATTGGAAAAGATTGCACCGCATGGACTTTGATAGGAGATGAGTGCACAACACTAGTTTGTGCATCCGATGAGGCGCTAGATTTCAGTTCGTGTTTCCGCCCTAGTGGTATTGGTCCTAGGGTGCTGAGGTTTCTTTTTCTCGGAACCCAGCCCCATCAAGACAAGTAATATAAGGTTTACCTTATAAGTTGGGTAGGTTTTAGGTTATATAGGCGTGTAACCACCAAGAGTGGATAGCTTGTGCTTTTTGTAAGGCCTAGACTAGGGTAGTATGCGTGTTGATCCTGTCCCCATAGCTCTTTATTTTTGATAGATTGGCACTAGGAGAGCTTCCAAAGATGCCCAGTCCACTTGTTTTATTTTGTCCCAGGCCTATTTTTGCCCATCACGTACTTTATCTTGGAAGAAGCCATCCATCCCTGTTGTCCCCGACCCTAATTTATTTTTCATACAATTCCCTAGGTCCTCCATTCCCCTCTAGGGAACGACCTGCTTGCTTTCACCTCTTTTCCCCCCGGGGGAAGAGGACCAAAAGACAGTGGGCGTTTCACACGACAGACCAGCAAATAGGTAGGGAGGGTCCCCTTACTAACCCGCCCCCATACGCATTTTGTTAATTTGTACATAATGTTATATGTTTTTTATGTTTTTTCTTTTTATCACAGCGTGAATGTCGCCTGCCATCCCGTAAGTTGGGGAGCTGTTATTTTAAGTAGGTCCGGGTAAGAATGTTAGGCGGAACAGTGCGTGATAGAAACTCTAGAGTAGGTTTTATAATAAAGTACTTGCTATCTGATGCAAGTCTAGCTAAGGACTAGAAAAGACCCCTTTTTTTCCCCACTTCCCCTTACTGGCCTTAGTGCTTAAGTTTCTTCGTACCCCAAATGAGGCCTTGTGTAGAGTCGAAGAAAATGAAGGGAGGAAGCGCCCACGTGTCTGCGCATCATGCCTTACCCTGGAACGCTCCTACGGTGTGCGTACGTGCATGGCCGAAACATGAAAGAAATTCCAAAATGGCGCCGTCCTCATCTTGTAGATTGTGCGATCATCACTGGGCCCCACGTGACCATTCTTTGGCTGCTGATTGGCCGAGGACGAACGCCGGAAGGATAAAGGGTGTGTGTTTGGAACATGGGGTGTCTTTTCTAGGATCGACGTCAGTGTGATCGTATCGGTGAACTGCTGCAGCTTTAAGAGTACTTTAGTGTGTGTGTGATTTTTTGGGACTTGCTCCTCTGCTGACTTTACAGGACTTTCTTTTCTGCTGATTCTACAGCACCTGCCCTTCTGCAGAACTTGGAACAAAACTTCAAGCCTTTTCTTTCTTTTCACACGTAGTCGCCTAAAAAGGTAGAATCCGACTTACTTGTGAAACGGCTTTAGTAGATAATGCCAAGGCCGGGGACGAAAAACTAAATAAAACCTAGCTTGCTAGTCGGTTGGTGTCTCTTAGACTGATTACTTCGTTACTTTTGTTCGGCAAACGTTACCTGTTAATTGTTACCTTTACAAGGAAAGAAAAGACTGCTTGTAAGCAACGTCACCATTTCGTTGCAAGCCCTTACTGCCTTTTCTTACCCCCCCCCTCTTCTTGTTGGTGAAATAATCCCGACAGTCGAGCAACGTTTATGAAAGGTGGAGGTTGGAGTTGACAAACTAATGATGTGGCAAGTTTGACAGAAACATTCCCGAGTTCGATACACCTGAAGAAGGTCGGGGGTTACATCGATCGAAACGTTGTGAAAATAACGCTCAAAAGGAGAACAGTAGTCCGATGAATCTAAATCAACTGAATATTTAAAAATATATTCAAACCAGAAAAAAAATTCTAATTCTAAAAACAAGCTTGATTTGATTATTTTAAATAAAAACATTCCAATTATTAAAAAAAAATGTTTGATATCCTTTATTTATAAAAAAAGTTTAATCTTCTTGTGTGACAATAATGAAAAAAAAAAATGGTAAAAGCAAATCATTAGTTCTCCCATCATTTATCTATTTCCGCTTTCAAAACCGGAAGTTGTTATGATGCAAACTATTTCTCTTTCATCATTACTTTTTTCACTGTCACGATAGAGAGCGGCACGTAGGAGTATTATCAAATGTTTTCTTATAAGTACCAAGCCTTTTTATAATGCATCTTTTTTTTTTTTTTTTTTTTTTACAGAACCACCCTGCCGAAGGTGGGAGGCAGCTGGGTCCAAAAAATTGAAGTGAACCCAACAATGGAACATTTATACTGTTGTTCTGAAATGTCTGTTCACGTATACAATATGGCGGGAAAGTTGTTGTATTATTTTGAACAGTGAGTTTTTGTTCATTTTTTATTGCATCAAAACTTCTTATCACCTTTTGAAATGTAATTTTGATTGATTTTGAAGATGGTTAGAGGCGAGTCGTTAAAACGGAGAGTTCCACTTGTAACAAGGCCAATGTAGCAAAACTTGTTTTCATTAATAATTCATTTTCTTCTTCATCCTACGTTTGAATATGTTTATTACTGTGACATGACAATTTAGTAGGTAATATTGGTTTTACTTGAAATTTAATATTTCGACTTTAGAATTTCGTTCTAATAATGAAGAAGCAACTTTTTTTTTAGTTTAGGCTTAAGATTGATAATCAAGTCAATCAAAACGATGTTCGCTTTAAACCGAGATATAAAAAAAATGAATTTATTTTTAAAGTTGGTTCAAATTGAGACGTAAAAAATTGAATTCATTCAGCTCTACGGATGGTTTCTGGCTTTTCAACGTAATACTATAGCGACTTCTTAATAGGATGCTATAAAAAAGGTATAATCAAGGACCAAGGTCTGAGGCTAAGAAATTTATCCTAACACATCAATGACAACTGGCTGAGAGAGAAAGAGAAAAAGAACGTCTTACCTCTTGCAACAGATGCCGTCGGTTGCGACCTCAGGCATTAGTCCTTGTGGTCCCGTAATAATTCTTTATCAATATAATAATTGATTGAGAAAAGAAAAAACAAAGGAACTACCAAGACGGTGTCCCAATTGTAAATAAGAGAAGAAAAGGAAAAAGAAGAAAAGGAACAACTACAGACACGGTGTGAACCGATTGTAAAGATGGAGGTAAAAAAATAATATACAAGCTAGTCAACCCATACAATTTTATAGAAGGTCTAGGGTCACATGATTTATCCATTAGTATAAAAAACAATCACAAAGGGAAAGACGCTTTCGCATCCATCTCTCAAAACCCGAGGTCATTGAAGGTAGGAAAGATTTTCTTATAATACACGCTCAACTTGTCCTTTCATTCAAAAAGACAGATTTATAATCTCATTCTTCTTTTTGGGATTATCGCAATATCACTTCCTATCGATTGGGATAGAAACAAGTCATCCATGCTTCTCAGCAAAATGAGATGTCAATTAGTGACATTTGGGTTTTCTGTATTATTAATATTCTTCAAACTACTGTTTTCATCTTAGATGTTATCCTTACAGCGTTTTGAGATGAGTCGTTGGTGCTGGTTTCATTGCTTGTTTCAGTCATCAACATCATACAGGGCAGAACGATAAATTTGTTGCTCTAAAGAAAACAACACTACAGCTTTATTTTTAAACTTTTATTGAAAAAAAATCAATCCAGGTAACTTGATTATGTAATAGAGCTGATATCTATTCAATGTAGCTGCCTTCAGCCTCAATCACCGCCTTGATACAGGTCCAGAACTGGGATCATGGCTTTTCAACAAACACTGGTGGGAGTTTGGTGAATACTCGGTGATCGGTCTCGCATTGATGTTGTGGGAAGTCATGCTGGTGATGTTCTGGACTAAACGAAGTAGTTCAGTGGGTTCAGGTAGGGGAGGAGGGAGGCCAGTGAAAAACAGTACCAAGTCGTAGCACTCCTTCTGAAGCCAAGCTTGGGTCTTTTTGGACTTATGGATCGAGTCCTGCTGCCACACTCAGGGTCTACCAGCGGCCACCTGATTGCACCTGGGGATCATCGCATTCTTCAGCACATCCAGGTACACTTTGGTATTGACTTTCAAGCTGACTTCGAAGATGTGAGGTAGCATGATGTAGCTCTCACTTGAAACCACAGTAAAGCCCATAACCGTGGGTGGAAACTTTGTTTTTATTATCCTAGGCACGACTCTCTTATTCGTGGCAGTGATGCATTTTGAGGGTGTTGGCAATGGTCCTGTTTTCATAACTTGAATCGGTAGAGTGCATTAATTGTACAACAGCGCATCTCTGATCTCACTCGTTGGACATTGTGTCACTTTCAGACATGATAGAAGGCCCATATCGCTCTTAGGATTTATACACAACTGGTCAACTAGTAGATGATCTGCAACAAAAAAAGAAAACCGGTTTTCATCAAATGGAAATGGAATCATGTTGTCTTTTCTAGGGCGACAATTTTATCGTTCCACTTTATGGAAACTCAACCAGTAATCTAGCTTCACTTTTCTTGGAAACAAGGCTTAATCCCAAAATCAACACACCATGCAACCAAATGTTACAGATACTGAGGATGTTTATGTCTAGGATTTAGTCATTTATGGACAATTGATCTGAGCCTCCACGATTTTTGTTTATTTCAGGGCCCATACCATGAAGATCACTGGTTGTTGCTATTGCCAAAAAGCTACGGTCTTTGCGACATCTTCCTGGGATACAACAGGTTGGTTTATTTGTTGGAAAAAGATATGCATTTGAAATATATAATTTAAAACAAAATTTTTCTCTCTCATCTCTCTCTTTTTTCATTACTCGCCTGAGGACGACTTTTGTGCATATGACAACTTTCTTTTTACACTCGAACAGAATGTTTGGAAACTAGCCCGTAAAAAAGAAAAAATGGATTTTAACAGAAACTAACAACAGTTGAAATGTGCATATATATATATATATATTTCCCCAAAACCTCTGGCCTTGATGGCGGGGAGATAAAAACATGCTGCTATGTGCTATGGTTTCATATGATCTGAAATAACAGCAAGGGGAGACTTGATTCCAAATATTTCTCATATATTATGTCTCCCTTTCTTTTCGAAATAGGATACGATTATGAATACCTCCAATATCAAATAAGCCTTATACACTGTGAAATTTATTTTACCTATGAAAATCAAAGAGGGGAGATATAACATTTGAGAAATATTTGGAATAAAGTCTCCCCTTGCTGTTATTTCGGATCATTTGAAACCATACCAGCAAGATTTTTTCTCCCCTCCGTCAAAACCAGAGGTTTTAGGGAAATATCAGATATTTTGTAATTCATAAGCAAAACAAGAAAAATGATTGAAGTATTGGTAAAGGTGTAGTATCTTTCACCCCATGAAAAATCCCCACAATTATAGGTTTTCGAGTGTGCTGGAAACGAAAGTAACAGTAAAAATCCCAAGAAACGAGTAGTTTCCAAGATATGAAGAAATTATAAAGTGGGGGATCACTTTTCTATATTAAATTAAATGTAAAATGAGTACCCACTTTATAGTCCAGGTGGCCATGAAGTGGATACTTATTTTACATTTAATTTAATATAGAAAACTGATCCCCCACTTCTTGAAATTGTAATGTGCAACCATAAGGGCAAATGTCACATAGCCCACTACACAATTCAAGTCATTAGCTTTCCAATGAGCCTTCATTTGTTAATATCTGATCAGTAGTTGTCAAAATTTCGAACTTATAAAATTGCCCCAAAAAGTGGTATATCTATATATAGATATATATATCTATATATAGATATATATATACTCGTCGCCAATCCAACTGTATTGACTTACCTTTCCGTCGGACTTTGTCTGCAACGCCGAGAGAGGACCCTGATAACTGGGCTAACTTAGTTCTCATCACCATCCCAGGCCTGCATCCGGAGAGCCAAGGATTATATTAATCAAGACAAGTTTATATCGTTTGTTAAGATAAAATGAATCCATTTCTTTTTCACTTTTCAACATTAATTTTTTTTTTCTTTTTTATTTCTTCGACGTTAATCAGTAAAGCTCTGGGGCTTAAACAAAAATCTGCTCCACACTTTCCGTGGACATTCCAAGCCGATATCCAATCTCATCGTTCATCCAAACAATCCCTTGTTGCTCGTGTCCAGTTCTTTTGACGGAACCATCAAAATTTGGTCCTTAGAAACATTGGATCAAATATACAGGTGACTTATTTATTTATTTATTTATTTACATTCACTTTTTATGTTTCTCTGTTAGTAGAGCGAAATTCGAAAATCAAAATATTGAATTTCAAGTAAAACCAAGGTACCTACTTAATTCCCATGTCGCAGTAATGAACATATCCAAAAATTACGAAAAACGATGAGGTAGAAAATTGATTATTAATGAAAACAGTTTTTGAAGACAATCAGTAAAAATTGAATTTTGCTAAAAAAAAAAAACAAAAAAAAATGGAGAGTTCCACTTGTAACAAAGCCAATTTAGCAAAACTTAATTTTTGCTAATTTCCTTCAAAAACTGTTTTCATTAATAATTAATTTTCTTCTTCATCATACATTTGGATATGTTTATTCCTGACATGACAATTTAGTAGATAATATTGGTTTTACTTGAAATTTAATATTTCGACTTTAGAATTTCGTTCTAATAATGAAGAAGCAACTTTTTTTTAGTTTAAGATTAATAATCAAGTCAATCAAAATGATGTCTGCTTTAAACTGATATATAAAAAAAATGAATTTATTTTTAAAGGTGGTTCAAATTGAGACGTAAAAAATTGAATTCGTTTTTTTTTTTTCCTTTTATGCCAAAAATTAAGAATCATGTCAATCAAAATGATGTCCTTTTTTCAACTTGAAATATGATTAGGTACACTTCCCCTCATTTGGTTACTCAAGGGTATCTCTTATCCTGCACTCCACTGCATAGATTTGACATGCAGAAGAGGAAAATTCGAGTAACAATATCTCAGTTTAATTAAACTGCGCCAACTTCACAGATAATTCCAGTGTCTATTCACACAATTCTTACTTAACGGTAAATATTTGACTTCTGATTCAATCCTCGACTTGTAGAAGAGTCAGATACTCCTTCCACATCCTAAGAGTTGCCATTCAAAATTTTTATTTTTATTTTGCCGTAATAAAGTTCAAAATCCATTTTACAATCTAATGGGAAGTTACCTCTTTTGTTCTTAACAAGTTATTTCTCAAAGAATAGATTTAGTTTTTTTGTTCCATTTTCAATCCAAACAAGGCAGAGTGCCACTATGATGTAAAGGCTTACTATGGAGGCCATAAGTTGCACGGATACTATGTAGGGAGTTAAGCAGCAAGATGTCTGTTCACATTACATTTAAAGATTATCAAAATATAATTACTTTTTTTCAGCTTGTTTTTCAGTATCACTTCCAGCCATCTTCAATATATGCCATCTTTTTCTTTCATCTAGCTTACTTGTTTATACAAATGATGGCCCTATGTGGATGTTTTTGGCAGAAGAGAGTATGATCGCCATTTTCAACCCTCGACAAATCAAACTCTGGTCTCTTAACCACTTCATCAATTTCTGGAACTTGACACGATGCAAAATATTCCACATGTCCTTACAAACGGGCGACTCAAAAAAGTCGACACGAGTGATGGCAGTTGGTACTGACGGCAGGTAAATATTAGTATTTATGATCATCCATTGGTAAACAATCTTCACTAACAATCTAATAACTAGTGAAAGGATGATTCCAATATTTTTACCGATTCCAATACAAGTCTAGCAGAGCACATATAGGTGCAGCAGTTGAAGGATAGCTGGTTAGCGAAAATATTAGCAACAGCAGCAGCCATACAAGCACATATGCAAATTACGCACGAGCTTTCATCACAAGAAAAGGACGAGGAGAGAAGCAAAGTCAAGGGCGAGAAAGTGTTGGCTGACGGCCAGCATGATGTGGCGGGGAGAAAGACTTTTAAAAAGCACAATGTGTGTGTGAAAGGACTTTTGCAAGATAGTGAAGTGCATTGCTTTGGAGTAACCATGAATAAATACATTTTATTTGCATTTAAAAAAGGTGCTGAGTTGGATTTGTACTTATTTTTGTGTGTTTGTTCATGTGACGATACTCACATTACACAAGTACCGATTCTGATTATTTAAAATCTTTAAATATTCACTAACAGAGTTGTTGCTTTTTTTGTGTTTTTTTTTTTGTTTTTGTTTTTTTGTTTTTTTTTTCAGATTAAAGTAAAAACTCATGTTGTATGAGTAAATATTTTCATAAATGTAGAAAAATGCATTTATGAAGTTGATCTATGGATTTTATTTCCATATCAATAAATATTTATCAACAATAGAAAATGAAGTTTATATAAAATAAAGGTTGGCAAGCGCCAATGAGGAAACTGTAAAACCCATTAAAGGAGCCTTTGGATACTCTGCAATCACGGATAAGGCTGAAACTAAGACCCTGAGCTAAGTCCCGTTGCATTATACAACCCCTGAAGCAAGAAAAATGAAAAAAAAAAAAAAAGAAATGCAAGTTCTGTGCCTAGTACTAATAACTCATATGTTCAAAAACATGCAATTTAGTTGCAGGATTAAAGAGTCATCTGTGGACTCATAGACAATGAAATAAAAAAAAATAGCATTCGTTGCAATCATCATGTATTTTGTGCCTGAGTAATAAAGTGTGTGTGTGTGTGTGTGCGTGCGTGTGTGTGTGCGTGCGTGTGTGTGCGTGCGTGCGTGTGTGTGTGTGTGTGTGCGTGTGTGTGTGTGTGTGTGTGTGTTAGGGTCTAACTAAGAATTTTGAGTCAAGTCCTAACATGTTATTTTATTTTTTTTATTGAAATCGCCCCAGACAAGGCATAGAGCCACTTGATGTAAGAAGCTAAAATATACTAAAAACTTGCTAACGATAAATGTTAGATGGAATAAATTCTGACTTATAAAACAATAATTCTTCTCTCTGTCAAAAACATTGCACATGGAATATGAGGACTAAAGGACAAACTAATGGAAGCAAAGGTTTATATGTGGCTGCCGGAAGTAAACCCAAGATCCATTTTCTTATACATAGCCGAGTTGTATCTAACCTGAAATTGTCATGTTTCACTGTCGTTTCGCTCATTGGCACCAAACTTATTAAAAAAAAAAAAACAACTATTGTTTAATCATAAAATTTTTAGATCATTGTGTGACCATGTGTTATCCTGCCCGACAACAACACCAACACCAACGTTGTGTCTATGGTTTTCTTCTCCTTTGTCATCTCTCAGTTGGCTCAGCATCGAGTGGCAAAATAAAACAGGTGTTCTTGTCAGGATACATGAACATCAAGTATATGCTCATCACTGTTCACATGTGCTGAGTAGGTCACATGGTTCGCGTGAAGGATGATAGAATTCCTAAACATCTATTTTATGATCAATATGGCTAGGAAGAGACCAACACAAGTCCAGAAGAATGTATCATCAAAGACTGTGCCAACGAAAACCTGTATAGACTAGGTACGGACTCTTAGAATTGGGAAAGAGTGTCATGGAGAACACATGTGAAGAATGGTTGAGAAATCTTTGAAAATAATTGCATAGCAAATAAAAGACTGAAACATAGATTGCAAAATAACTTTCATGAAAACAGGCAGATCTGGAAGTGTAACAAATATGACCGTATTCGTCTATTAAAGGCTAATGTCAGTCATTTAAAATTTCATGTTAGATAAAGGTCACTATCTACCCTCCCTCCTAGGCCAAGCATTCTGTCGTGTGCAATATATGGAAGGATTTGTAAATCAGCACCAGGTCTTAAAAGACACAAAACTTAAATCTCATAAAACAATCTCATCGACCCAATCGAAGCTACTTCTTTCATTTGCCACCTGTGTTTCCAGATTTGGTTGGTTTTCAAGTCTTATATAAAGTCATGCAAGGAAAAACAATAATAGCACCGACGACAGTGGAGGACAAAGAAACGGCAAATGTCTGTCAAGATGGGTAATTAACATGTATATATGCATTAGTGATGGGACGATTCCAATATTTTTCCCAATTCTCATACAATTACCGATTCTGATTCCGATTCTTTATTAATCTCTAAATATAAAAACTCATATTAAATGTGTAGATATTTTCTAACACATAAAAACAAATACTTGTGGGGGATGATCTATAGATTTTTGTTTAAAATCAATAAATATTTATTATTTTATCGCTACAACTAGTTGTGGAAGATTTTGTTTTAAACGAAATCAAATAAAAAAGACAATTAAAAGAATCGTTTTTGGCATCAGAAAATAGGCACAAATTATTATGATTCCAATACCAATTCCGATACCATCAAAGTTTCAATTTTTCTGATTTCCGATTCCAATTAATCGCCCCAACACTAATATATATGCATGGGTCCAAGGATACGCAGCAAAAATTGATTTTTTAGTCCATAAACCAGAGAGGAGTGTAGCTCCCACTTTTACTAAGTAATGCAGATTATTTTAAAAATATTTTGTTTGTTTCATTTTTCTATCTTCAGTTTAAGATTGTTTTCAAGGAAAAATGGAAAAAAATTATGTACAGTGCTGCCCTCACCTTGCTTATCTCCCTTGGAGAGGTTACTTGATTTTTGCTACAGCAGAGAATTAAATCTTGTCTATTTCCTTTTGAATCCAGATACAATATGGATTTACACTTCAAGGTAAGTCATAAATCATCGTCTGTTTTAAATGGTGGCAGCAAATTCGATATTTAATATTGCCTTACAATCACATGCTCTTTCAATTCATACATGACATATCAAACATAACATATCACACATGACATATCAAACATAACATATCACACATGACATATCAAATATGCACATGTAAACTATCGCTTTTATGCCCACCTTTCTCTTAAACTCTACGCCACACAATCTACCTTCAAAATCTACCGTGTGAAACCCTTTTTTTTTTCTCTACCAACATACGCCACCATCTCGCTTTACGACCTCTTACTCCAATGCTGTTTCTATGGTCTTCTCTTTCATCTTCTCTTCTGGCCGTGTTGTCGTCTCTCACATTGGTGGCTGCTGAGAGGGCATGCACGGATTCACAAATAAAAAAATTAAAATAAAACAAACCACACAAATTCTTACACATTCTGCAAATATCAGTTGCACTCTCCGTGTGTGCGACATCATCGAACGCTAAGGTCGACAGCTACGCCTTCTGTGAAGACTGTGTTCATTAGTTGCCGTCAGCTCATCTCGATCTGTTCCAAGTTACGACCTGCATTCGACTGTTTCCAGCTGGCAACTGTCTTCAACTGTCACAAACCCAAAACTGTCATAAATTGTCACAAAACTCATCATCATTCCTAAAACTGTCAATAAACTAAACATATTATCTGATCCTTCACCTTCACTGTTAGACTTTGATTAACAATCCTATTTCAGCTTTCTTTTGTGTTCCTTGGTGAAAAATAATTTCCTCGCCATAGTCTTTCCATCAATCTTACTTCCTCTGCCTTTGTTCTGCTGATAAACTTATTTCCTCTTTTGTTTTTAACTTTCTAACATGTGGGGGTGGGGGGGGACGTCGATAGTATTACACGATCTCTTTTTGAAAGAAAATAAGTTGTTAGTTTTTACTATTTTAAGGTTTTTTTTTTCCATAACAGGTGCTCGGCTGAGCTTCGATCTATCGTCCTATCTGTAAACAACAAAAATTCTAGCTACAACCACTGTCACTAGTTTCCCTTTCTCTCTCTCTCTCTCTACCAAAAACGAAACTTACATGAGAAAAGTTTCTTTCCTAGAACTGTCCCGCAGTGGAATACAATACCAATGGGGTTTTTTCTAGCTGATAACAGCGTAATCATTTTCAAGTCCAATGTAAATAAATTTTCATCGAGTCTCCCTCTTAAATGATAGAATATTACCCAATCATCACCACCATTACAAATCATCACAATGTTGTCTCACCATTCACCTAACACCTATCCTCGAGAGGCTTTTGGGCCTTGATAAGTGGTGACTCTTTAGTAAAAAAAAATTTTTTTTTTTTTGTTATAAATTTTCTTTCCTTTTTCTTTTTTCTAGGGTGAGGCATCCTACTAAATGGCTAACACTCATCGACTATTTTAAAACTTCAACTCTGTTTAGGATTTTATCTGCCCCTTTTTTTTTTTTTTTTTTTTTTTTACACAGAGATCACCACTTATCAAGGCCCGGAAGCCACTCAGGGATAAGGGTTATTGCAAGTACATTACATTTTTAAGTGCAATTGTTTAAATCTCTCTTGCATTTATTCCACCAAGTATATTCAATAAGTAATTTTACGTTTTGTTTTTTCCTTTTCATAAGTCCATGATTACTAAAATGATAGAAATCTTCGTAAGGTTCCAATTTCTTTCATGTCGTATTTAAGATCTCGATATTTAGTTCTCTTCTTCCTCTTAGTTCTGTTTAGCCTGGCAGTATTGGGTACGCCGACTTAAACTAGGGTTGTTACTCTTTCCTTATTGCCCCATATTGTCAGGTTTTGTTTTCTGAATATGCACCAGTGGAATTGCATAGTTATTTTGCTCGCATACATGCTTCGTGTTTCTGTCTCGTTGTCCAAAATATTTAACCAGTTTCATGATGGAAGCTGGTTTCCTGATACTGATGCACTCTTATAAAGATTGTATGGTATAATCACGTTCACCCATCGGTTCCTGCTGAATCACCGAAGTTAAGCAACGCTGAACATGGTCAGTACTAAATGGGTGCCAATTTGGGACTTCCAGGAGCTGTATGTGCTCTCCACTTATCTCGGCATTGCTTCCAGTCGTCTTGGACTTCTCGTTGCTACTGGACTCAAACAGTGCCGATTCGGGTTGGCGACTGCACAACCCTTGCCTCACAATGACATGTGCATCTGCCCCTACATGGGGGTATCATTTGTCTTTTGAGACTCAACGGAGGGATCGATTATAAAGATTGGGTTCCGGAAGTTCATAAGATATCGATTGATCGTTATAATGATGTTGATGGTTAATTTCTGAGAGACTCATACCTCTTCCTTTTCTGTGCAGATACAGTCTTGGTGAACATTGGTTTTTATCTACTACTTTGTACGTCGTTAACATTTTTCTTGTTTTTGTGTCTATTTACGTAGGTCGTCCCAAGAGGAAGTCATGTTTTTATCGTCATTTTTATGAAGTAAATACTTGAATGAATGATTTTAATGAGAGATAAACTAGATGTACACGACACAATGAATCATTTATACGAAATTGATGGTCTCAGTGGCAAAAATTAAAAAATATCCCATCATGCAAAAGTTAGCAAGTAAAAAACTATTTCAACTGTTTAGGCGGGGGAAAAAAAAAAGCATACAGCAAATCAGACAACCTTCTTACTGCCGCCTGAAATTAATTTGGAAGGAGATTCTTCACTTTATTTCCATAATGAGATGTTTTCTTTCTTTTTTATTTTTTATTTTTTTGTATTTATCTATTTATTTATTTATTTGCATTTTCAGTTTGAGACGTTTTCTTTCTTCCTTTCAAGTTTTTCGATTGAGAAGTTATTTTATATTAGTGTAAACACTGGCGAAGCATGTTTTTTCCATCATGTTTAATGAAAGATGTAGAGTAATTTTTAAAAATATATTTTAAAAAAATTTTTTAGTTTAAAATATGACTTTTCTTTTGTAAATTTAACAGTTTGAGGCGTTATTTTATATGTATATGAATATTAATGCGAACACTGGCGAAACTAGTTTCATTCAATAATTACAAGAAACCCTCTCTACCACCTATAGCAATGGCCAACGACTCTTTATCTGAGAGTCCATCTTTCAAACTCCTTGGCCTAACGTTCACAGGAAACATGAGTTGGAACAATTACATTGAAGGCATTGCCAGGGCCGCTGCAAGAAAGGTGGGCTCTCTCTACCGTGCTAGAAAACTACTAACACCCGAAAGTATCCTGTACCTCTATAAGGCCACCATTCGCCCATGTATGGAGTATTGCTGCCACATCTGGGCTGGTGCATCTGCTACTAGTCTCTCGCTCCTTGACAAGGTTCAAAAGAGAGTCGCAAACCTGATAGGCCCTGAACTGGCATCTAAGCTTCAGCCTCTGTCCCATCGACGAAATGTTGCATCCCTCTGCCTTTTCTACAAGTATTTTAGTGGTGAATGCTCTGACGAACTGCAATCACTTGTGCCCCCACGACGTGAGCACCTTCGACAAACCCGACAGGCTGCTAAATCCCACCCCCACACTGTAGAGACCCCTAGATGTAAAAGATCTTTTTACTCCAATAGTTTCTTCCCCAGAACCGCTAGACTCTGGAATTCCATTCCAGGTCCCTGCTTCCCCAACAGTACTGACGTGCAGAAGTTCAAGTGTAACGTAAACCGACACCTTGCTGCCCAAATCCCTACATAGTACCCCAGTAGTTGTTGCCCTTGATAGTAGCCCCCTACACCAAAGTGGCAATTTGCCTTGTTTGGGGTGAAAATGTAAAAAAAAAAATAAATAAATTAAAAAAAAATAAATAAAAAAAAAATAAATTAAAAAAAATAAATTAAAAAAAATGTAATAAAAAAAAATAAATAAAAAATAAATAAATAAATAAAAAATAAATAAATAAATAAAAAATAAATAAATAAAAAAAAAAATTTTTTAAATTAAAAAAAATAAATAAATAAAAAAAATAAATAAAAAAAATAAATAAAAAAAAACAACATAATTTTTGACCAAAGATATACACAGCAATCAATAACCTTGAAAATATTGATTGGTTTTACTATTCAATTATGCTTGTGTTTACATAAGGACTCAATGATTCACGTTAGGCTCAACGCAAACATATTTACTCTAATTAAAAATAAAAGCAGCTACATTGATCAGTAAAAAGAATCCTTGATCCTGTATTTAAACTTCTGCTCTGCAAAGAACAACTAATACAGTAATCAATTTCTGTCATCTGATGGAGACATTTTCTTAAACATGTATCAACTGCATTCTTAGTATCAACTGCCTTTCTATAATGAATTATCAGCAGTAACTCCCCCCACTAAAAAAAGAAACCTTGAACATGGCTAATCGCTTCAGAAGGTGAACAAAACGAAACTGAGTTAACTTCCTTGTTTCTTAAAAATAACTTCTAAGACATTTTTTTTACAATGAGTCACCACTTATCAAGGGCCGAAGGCCACTAGAGGATAAGTGTTAATGAGTGTACGGTACTTAATGGGAAAATATCGTAGTAATCGTCAGTAGTTGAAATTTGGTAAATTGCATTACTTTAGAGGACGGCTCATCAAGAATTTATCCACATTGAACTTGAAGACAACCATAAAGAATTTGTTCACATTGAACTTGAAGACAACTATATTGTAGTCAGTTAGAAAGCAGGAAAACAAATCAGTTTCACAGGCGTGTAGTTCTAAGAAAGAAACTTTGTTCATGGAATCTTTAGGTTTAGGCAGAGATAAAGAGTGGGGGAAATTATTGATAGTGGTTTCAACTAGACAAATGTTTTTTGTAAAAGGCACGAAAGGAGAGACCATAGATTGGAGCTCAGACAGGCACTTGCCGTGAAAATAACAATAAAGCAGAGACAAGCTCGCAACGTCTCTTCTGTGGGAAAGAGGTTATAAGGAACAGAAAAGGGCATCCCTCCTCACTAAGCTACGAAGTCTATTTTGAACTCTGTCAAGGCAGGATAATGTCTTTTAGTAGCTTCTGCCCAGATGTGGCAACAGTATTCCATCTTAGGACGTATTTGTATTATTGTTCTCATCTGGAGT
>NC_136496.1:130759568-130824568 GCF_053919585.1 Euprymna scolopes | reverse complement strand
TCAAAACATTAATTTGATTATCCTCAAACCATTTCTTGACTATTTTGGCAGTATGTTTTGGATCATTATCCTGTTGAAGGACCCAGTTTGGTCCTAAATGGAGCTTCTCCGCATCCTGTCTAATGTTTTTCTTGAGTATCTCCAAATATTGCTCCTTCTTCATGGTTCCATCTATCTTGACCAAACTACCTGGACCACTAGCCGAAAAGGAGCCCCAAAACATTAGGCTACCACCACCATGTTTCACCGTGGGTATGGTGTTCTTTGGGTTGTAAGCTTCTCCTTTCTTCCTTCAAACGTAAGAAGCATCCATATGGCCAAACAATTCAATTTTTGTTTCGTCAGTCCACAAAATACTTGAGAAAACGGACTCTGGAGAATTCACATGGGTCCTAGCAAACTTTAGACGTGCTGCAAGGTGTTTTCCGGTGTGCAATGGAGTCCTTCTTGGTCTTCTTCCTTTCAGACCATTTTCATGCAGAGTCCTTTGCAATGTTTGCCTTGATATTTTTATGCCAGAAGACTCCAGATTTTCTAAAATGTCCTTATTAGTGGTGGTTGGATTTGCATTAACACTTCTTACAATATTCCTGGTGGCTCTAGCAGACAGTTTCCTTTTTCTTCCTCTACCAATCAAGTTGTTTGTTGTGTGGTGGCTCTGGAATTTTTTGATGATGCTCTGTACTGTTGCTGTAGGGACCTCAAATTTCTTGAAAATTGACTTGTAACCTAAACCATCATTATGTGAATTCACAATTTTAGTCCTAAGATCATTACTAAGCTCTTTTTTCTTCCCCATTCTAATAATTTTTATTCTTTTATTGGTTTTCAGTTGATATCATTTTAATTTCTGAAAAATGCAAAAAACGAAATGAAATTAATCAAAGGTTGTATAAAAGCATTCAAAATAAGAATCAAACAGAAAACAAACAGTCAGAAACTCGATTAATACTGAAAAAATAAGGGGGTATGATTATTTTTGAACATTGCAGATTTTATAAATAGCTGTATATTTCTTTTATTACAAGTATCCCGAGATTTTAAAATGACGAAAATGATCAGAAGAGGTTTATTAAGAATATGTATCAATATGGACGTAAACAATAAATTCTTACAAAAGTTACACCTAATAAACTCAATTTTCAAGGGGGGTATGAATAATATCGGGCACAACTGTATATATATATACACATATATACATATATACATATAGTGGATGAATAGCCAACAAAATTAGGATTTGTAAGAATTCTAGTGACACTTCTATTAAGTTTAGCAATTAGCTGACGGCTCCAATCCCACCTCATTTGACCTAGGGGTTGAATCTCACGATACTAACCACACCGATGAAGCACTGAGGCTCTGCTCAAGCAATAGCATCACATTTATGTTTTTACTTTAAAAGAGTAACATAAAAGGAGGAGATAATTTACACATTTGGGAGGAATTTGGAAATAAATACATAATCATTGTACCCAGTGTAAAATCTTTTTTCATTTAGTTAAACTTTACTTCGTTCAATTGTATTTTTAAAAATCAAAATATGTTTAATTAATCTCAAATCAATTTAATTTTAATGTGTAATCTGAAGTTTTATTCGATTTTGTATTTATTTTTATAGATGACATAATCATGATGACACACTGATTACCGTTAGATCACCAAAGTTAAGCACCGTTGAGCATGGTTAGTACTAAAATGGGTGACTATTTGGGAATACAGGTGCTGTATGCGCTGTCCATTTATCTTGGCATTGTTTCTAGTCATCCTGAACTTCTCCTTGTCATTGGAATCAGGCAGTCCTGATTCATAAGTGTGGTTAGGGATTATGCAACCCTTGCTTCACAATTACACGTGCAGGAACTATTACAGAGGTTATTCATTGTCTCTTGAGACATAACAGCGGCCATTTATTTCTCCCCTTTCATTTTCCCCTCAAAAAAGAATGAATTATCCCTCCGCTTCATGTCACTCTCTTAAAATTAAAATAAGAATTGATTCATATGACCACAAAAATATTTTTATTAAAATCTCGTATTGCTTCATATGACCACAACGCTGCAGAAGCATCAAAAAATATTTTTTATTAAAATCAGAAATGCTTCATATGACCACAACGCTTCAGAAGCAGCAAAAAATATTTTTATTAAAGTCAGAAATGCTTCATATGACCACAACGCTGCAGAAGCATCAAAAAATATTTTTTATTAAAGTCAGAAATGCTTCATATGACCACAAAAATATTTTTATTAAAATCTCGTATTGCTTCATATGACCACAACGCTGTAGAAGCATCAAAAAATATTTTTTATTAAAATCAGAAATGCTTCATATGACCACAACGCTTCAGAAGCATCAAAAAATATTTTTTATTAAAATCAGAAATGCTTCATATGACCACAACGCTGCAGAAGCATCAAAAAATATTTTTTATTAAAGTCAGAAATGCTTCATATGACCACAAAAATATTTTTATTAAAATCTCGTATTGCTTCATATGACCACAACGCTGCAGAAGCATCAAAAAATATTTTTTATTAAAATCAGAAATGCTTCATATGACCACAACGCTTCAGAAGCAGCAAAAAATATTTTTATTAAAGTCAGAAATGCTTCATATGACCACAACGCTGCAGAAGCATCAAAAAATATTTTTTATTAAAGTCAGAAATGCTTCATATGACCACAAAAATATTTTTATTAAAATCTCGTATTGCTTCATATGACCACAACGCTGTAGAAGCATCAAAAAATATTTTTTATTAAAATCAGAAATGCTTCATATGACCACAACGCTTCAGAAGCAGCAAAAAATATTTTTATTAAAGTCAGAAATGCTTCATATGACCACAACGCTGCAGAAGCATCAAAAAATATTTTTTATTAAAGTCAGAAATGCTTCATATGACCACAAAAATATTTTTATTAAAATCTCGTATTGCTTCATATGACCACAACGCTGTAGAAGCATCAAAAAATATTTTTTATTAAAATCAGAAATGCTTCATATGACCACAACGCTTCAGAAGCAGCAAAAAATATTTTTATTAAAGTCAGAAATGCTTCATATGACCACAACGCTGCAGAAGCATCAAAAAATATTTTTTATTAAAGTCAGAAATGCTTCATATGACCACAACGCTGCAGAAGCATCAAAAAATATTTTTTATTAAAGTCAGAAATGCTTCATATGACCACAACGCTGCAGAAGCAGCAAAAAATATTTTTTATTAAAGTCAGAAATGCTTCATATGACCGCAACGCTGCAGAAGCAGCAAAAAATATTTTTTATTAAAGTCAGAAATGCTTCATATGACCACAACGCTGCAGAAGCAGCAAAAAATATTTTTTATTAAAATCTCATATTGCTTTCAAAATCATCGTTTTATAATTCAAAATGTCAGCAATCCAGACACTATTTTCTATTTCATTATGCAAAGCCATTTTATCCCACCGTCGTCATCACGACAGTGAATCCAGTTTCACTTCAATATTAAAAACTGCTTGTAAAAATAAAATAAACAAAATGTCACAAAAAATTTATAATGTAATTACGTGTTAGGTTAAAAAAAAAAAAAAAACAGTACACCAAAAGTTATGCAAATTTATTTAGTACTTTTGTTGTAAAAGGATTGATTGTTGAATTCTCTCATTGGCTATTTTGGCCTTCATTAAGAGCAATGCCAAAGGGACGTAACTCAATTGGCCAGCCTTAACGAAGCCCCCCCCCCTCTCCACATGTGAAGATAATGGCTTCCAAAAATTTACATGGGAATGATTTGATTTGATTTTTTAAAAACAAAGCATTAGATGAATTTGGTGTACAGCCTTTTTTTTTTTTTAACCTAACATGATAACAAGTTTTTGTGTAATTATGTTTTTTTATATTGGAATAAAATTGGATGAGTACCAAAGGAAAGTTTGTTTGAAATTTATTTTATTTTCCTAAGAAGGCATTAGATTGCCAAAAAATCCGTCTGAATTCTTGAGTTCAACATGTAACAAAGCATGTATGAGTGCGTGTGAAAATATCAACAGCTGAAAGATAGATGGCTAGCAAATGTATTAGCAGCAGCAGCCGTTTGTGCAATATGCAAATTAGCAAGTGTGCACGTGAGAAGAAATGAAAAAGAAAAGACAGCAAGGGAGAAGCAAAGTCCGTGCTGGGCGTGTAAAGTTGAAGGCAGGAAATGGCTGACTAATGCCAGCATGAAATCAAAGCAGGAAAGAAAAACACTGTCAAGTGAGATGGACGTTTAGCCCTGTGGTGGCGGTGAGAGACTTTTAAGCTGGTGTCGAGATGGTGGGGTTTTGTTAATCTCATGACAAGCGAAATGAACAGTAAAAAAAAAAAAAAAAAGAAGCAGACATTGTTTAGGAAGTAATGGTAATAAATGCCTTTTGTTAAAAGAGAAAAAAAAATACTGAATCGAATTTATTTTTGTTTGGTTGTTCCTTTTCGGTGGTACTGCACGGCATAGGGGTTCGAGAAAGGTTTGAACTGTAACGAACACAATTCAAGAGTAGAAAGATTCCCAAGATAGATAAGATCGACACCTGAAGAATGTTGTAGGTTACATCGTCTGAAACGTTATGCAAAAAATATTCAAATAAATTTTAAAAAATAGTTCAAATAATCGAAATAATAGACTGACAAATGATAAATCGTAATAATATTGATGTAGATGGGCATCTGAAAATCATGATATTGATTGATAAGGTTAGACAACAAACTCATCATATCGATTATGGTTGGCTCAGCATTTCCAGTGCAAATTACTGCCTCAACTGCCACAAAAAAAAAAAAATTGGCAGCAAAGCAACCTATATTCTCTCCAAACTATCAATTATTAAAGAGGAGATAACTCTTCATAGAAATAGTAATAATTGGTTAAGTAGTTCGGATTCAGAAAAGTGCCATTGCTTCATTTATCCCCCTCCTCCCTTCAATGGTCTATCTGCTACAAGTTAGTCTTTATTTACTTGCCTCCCCAATACGACAAATAGGCAACATAGATCTTTAATGAAAAATGCAGCTCCCCAAAACGAGACACTCTAAATTGAGACAAAAATGAAAATTGCCTCAGTTTAGAAGGATCTCTTCCTTACTGATTGAAGACAAAACAGATAAGGTGTAGCATTAGAACAGATGCAACACTTTGTTACCAGCAAAAATTGGTCAAAATGGCTGCTCTGATAATTTATTTAAAAAAAACAATCTTCATCTTTGTCTCTTTCTATTTATAACACCTAACATGACTAAGATTCACTTAAAGTTTGAATGAATAAAATGATGTTTGATCTTATTTATGACAAAGAAATGATATTTTGGTATTTATGCAGAATACAGACCACATTATCATCGGCATATTCCGACAGGTTATGTAAATCGCCAGAAAATGCCCAACAAAAATTTTGTTACATTTTTTTTAGTGAAAACGCTTGTCAATGTCAAAAGCTAGGAAAACGTTAAAAACGTTAAGAAGAAAAAATAAATATACAAGTAAACAGTTATCGCCAATTTTTTTGGTTTTGAAAAAAATACAATAAAACAGCAATAGAAAGAAAGAAACTTAAAAAAAGATAAAAAAAAAAAGTTCAAAGCAAGAAAAAAAAACTCATTGTGTGGCAAGTTTTGTGAATAAATATTTTTTTTTATTACAAAGAAAATATGGTAAAACAACTGGTAGCGAACACTTGTTTATTTAGTTGTTTTTTTTTTCTCTTCAATCCTGTTTGGGTTGGAGAATAATTTGGTCGATACTTACATTATCGAATTTATGTGGCAGCAAAACTCCTGTTATGGTTAGGTTGTTTTTCTGTTCAAGATTGTGGAAATGGAACAGAAGACATTCTGACATTTAAAACAACTTTATTGGTTATCTTTGTTAGTAAGAATTAAAAGAAAGAGTTAGTCGTTAAAAGACTTTCTGTGTAAAGACGTTGATGATTATACAAGCCTGTTAAAAGAGAAAAATGTTCAGTGGATACGTGTTGAAGTTGGTAGTAGAAGCGTGCGTCCATGTATGGATGGGGACAAAAGATTAGAGAGTCCTGTGGTAAAAAAAAAGAGTACTGCATGTGGAGATAGCCATGTAAGCTTGTTGTATTTATGCTAGCCTGTGGCCAAAGGGTCTGTGTGAAGCTGCGCTCCAACAGAGGGGTGTGCTATCAGCAAGAGACAGAAAGAAAGAGAAAAAGAAAGAGAGTGTGTTGCTGGTTTAACGTTTTATAAACTCGGTCACATGACTGAGAGCTGGCTTCTGATTGAACATGCTAGGAAGAAAGTGTATTTCAAAATCTCCAGCCGCGAGAATTCATTTCTGCTTGTGTTTGTTGCAAATCAGTTTGGGTCAGGTTATTTTTGTGTCTGTGCACCTCCAAGCATACTTATCCTTTGAAGTAATTCTTTTCTTTTTAAAATTTCACGTATGTGCACATGTTTGGCAACTCTCCTTTTTTCATTTATTAGTTTCCCTTTTTTGTGACAAAATTCAATAATTGCTTCAAGATACGAAGGTATCGATTCCAACTCGATTAGATTTGTGTTGACTTTTATCAATTTAAAAAAAATCTTTTTGAATTTTCTTCCATATGTTTTTATCACGTTTGCCAATCGTCGGCTGCTGCGATTGCACTGGCAACACATTTCGGCACTTTTTAGCAGTTTACGAAACTGGTTGAAATATGTCTACAAATCATCGATTTTAGCATTCTGCATAAGTACCGATATTTTTGTACTAAGTGACACAACAGAAATCATAACAAGAATGAATCCACTTAATCTGTGTTTGACAAAAATAAAGACCATTCAATATTTTACACTTTTGACATTATTAATTCTGTTATCAACATTTTTTTATCATGAGATGAATTTGCTGAAGATACGATATTATCGAACGAAAGAATGATAAAGTTTATGCAAACAAATTATTTTTTGTTAACAATTTGTTAAGACAGCAAAAATCAAGGGTTGGAAAAGATTAAGTGTTTAAAGAGTCTAAAGAACGTTCTGGTGAAACAAAAATTATTTTGTCTGTAAGAAAAGATTGGATACATGTGCTTATTTCAGCAAATTTGTATGTCACAGTACATATAAAATCAGTAGATATTGTACACGTGTGCACAGCTTATTAGTTTACCTCTGTATTTTTAGCAAAAGAGTGCATGTATCTATGAACTTGTGTGTATGTGCTATCAATGAGCGCACAGTAGCCCATGAACATCTTGCATCATGTTTGCTAGTTACCAAGAGCCTTCTGAGGGCACAAAAGTGCTTAGGCGAGAGTGTGAGGTACACATTTGTAGCGTCTGGAAGAAAAAGAGGAAAGAGAATGAAAAATGCTGTGTTTGGGTTTTTATAGTATGCACGAAATTTCGGGAGAGTATATTTCTTGCATTGTGAATGGTTGAAGGAAATTGCTGATTTGATATTTTGTCTAATTAAGAGTTAATATGTAAATACAACATTTGCTGCTGCTGCTATTTCCAGCAAGTTGTTTCTAAACATTTATTTGGGGTTTTATCTTCCAGAACGGATCCAGCCTGTCGATTAGCCAAGTGGGAAACAGGGTATTTACAGAAGAAAGAAGGAAAAATATCGAATTCTATGTAAGTATTTTCTTTTTATTTGTCTGGAGTAAAACTAATTTTATTCCTAACATTCTTACAAGATGCTCTTCATGCAAAATAGAAAGCTTGTTCTTGTAAAATAATAAAGAGATAAAAAAATCTGTAGGTTTATAAATAAGCAATGAAACTTATAATTATAACATTACACATTTACACACAGGACCCAATACATTGTAGCGAAGTATGTCGCAAAGAATATAGGACAAATAATAACTCAGCTCCTTGTTTTTACAATTCCATCTATTTCATCATTCTCTCGCCACGTATGACTTCTTTTTACGGTTGTGACGTCACCCATGTTTTTAACGTGCTTTCCAACGTAATCCACATCTCTAACATGATCCTCCTCTCAAACGTGCTCTTTCTCCTTTTTATAGTCTTTTTCTTTTTATTGGTACATCATTTCGCATGCATTTACATATGCACGTCTGTGCTCCGTTACACAACTATTGCATATTACTACTACTACTATTACTACTACTATTACTACTATTACTACTACTACTATTACTACTATTACTACTATTACTATTACTACTACTACTATTCAAAATTCGCTATATCTCACTCCCTATTACAAATGGTTACGTTTCCAACCCGTTTCCCTGACCAGCAAGAACAACACGCATCACTTCTAGATCTGTTTCTGACCACAGTTCCTGAGGATTGTATGACAAATGCTGACAGCCCACTCGGGAATACTGATTATGCAGTGATAATGGTCGAAATCGCCCTAAACTCTAAACCCAAGACTGAAGAGCCAGTGCTCAAAACAACGAGATATTATAAAAAGGCTGACTGGGAAGCCATCAGAGATCTTATCAGAGATGCCCCATGGGAAAATATTTTTTCTCTTCCTGCTGAACAGTGTGCAAATGAGACCACTGAATGGTTCAAAACGGCAATTGAAGCACATGTTCCCATGCGGAAATTTTATAGCAAGCCCCACTCTCCCCAATGGTTTACTTCTACTTGCGCAACTGCCATTGCTCAAAGGCAGCATGTATAGCACAGATTTAGCTGACATAAGTCCAGTTCAAACAGACATAAGTATATAGAAGCTAGAAGTAACGTTAAGAAAGAAATAGCAACAGCTAAGAGAGAATTTACTGAAACCACTAAAAAACACATAGAAGCACAAAAATTAGGAACGCGTGACTTCTGGAAAGTCTACAACAGTGTAGTAAATAATGGGCAATCAACAATTCCCCCACTAACCAACAATCACGAGGTTGTTTGCTCAGCAACCGACAAGACTAATATGCTTGCCAGTCGGTTTGCCTCAAACTCCACACTGGACTCTTGCAACCACCCTCTGCCTGACTTTCCTTTGCAGACAGACGCCACGCTAGACGATTTTAAAATCACCCCTGCTCAGGTGCATGCTATATCATAAAAAACCTTGACACTTCAAAAGCATGTGAACCCGATCTCATCCTAGCTGTGCTATTAAAAAAGTGCTCAGCCGAAGTAGCTCCAGTTCTCTCCAAACTCTACAACAAATGCTTTAATGAATCTTGCTTTCCGGACTGTTGGAAAATTGTTTCTGTGGTACCAGTATTCAAGAATTCTGGCGAAAGAACTGACCCATCTAATTATCACCTCATTAATCTTCACCCACTTTTTGCCAAAATATTTGAGACCTTAATTAACCATGCTCTAGTCCATCACCTTACAGATGCTAAACTTCTGACTGACAAACAATATGGATTTAGACAAGCCCATTCCACAGCAGACATCCTCACTGTAATCTCTGAACATATATACCATTCACTGGACAAAGCGGGGGAGGGAAAAGCGGTAGCTCTAGATATCTAAGGTTTTTGACAAGGTGTGTATGAGGGTCTCCTCAGGAAAATTAGATCATACGGTATCACTGGTAGAATACTTAACATAATTAAATCCTTCTTAGATAAGAGAAAAATCCAGGTTGTCCTCGATGGTCGTATATCTAAATATGATATAAATGCGGGAGTGCCTCAGGGATCTATCCTTGGACCTCTATTGTTCCTAATATTCATTAATGACCTCCCCGACAAAATTGCCTCTGAGATGGGTATATATGCTGATGACACCACACTCTATAACAGGCAGGACAGGAAAACAAATGAACATATATCTAAAGAAATGGCGAAAACAGTAGAGGATGACCTTCAATCTGTAGTGGAATGGGGACATAAATGGATGGTCACATTCAATGCTGCCAAGACTAAACTGGTTTCCTTCAATAATTACAAGAAACCTTCTCCGCCACTGATAGCAATGACCAGTGACTCTTTATCTGAAAGTACATCTTTCAAACTGCTTTGCCTAACGTTCACAGGAAACATGAGTTGGAACAATTACATTGAAAGCGTTGCCAGGGCAAAGAAGATGGGCTCTCTCTACTGTGCTAGAAAACTACTAACACCCGAAAGTATCCTGTACCTCTATAAGGCCACCATTCGCCCATGTATGGAGTATTGCTGTCACATTTGGGCTGGAGCATCTGCTACTAGTCTCTCGCTCCTAGACAAGGTTCAAAAGAGAGTCGCAAATTTGATAGGCCCTGAACTGGCATCTAAGCTTCAGCCTCTGTCCCGTCGATGTGATGTTGCATCCCTCTGCCTATTCTACAAGTATTTTAATGGTAAATGCTCTGGTGAACTGCAGACACTTGTGCCCCCACGACGTAGACACCCTCGACAAACCCGACAGGCAGCTAAATCCCACCCCCACACAGTAGAGATCCTTGGATGTAAAAGGTCTTTCTACTCCAGTAGTTTCTTCCCCAGAATCGCTAAACTCTGGAATTCCATTCCTGGCCACTGCTTCCCCAACTCTACTGACATACAGAAGTTCAAGTGTAACGTGAACCGACATCTTGCTGCCAAAATCGCAACATAGTACCCAGTAGTTATTGCCTCTGATAGTAACCCCCTACACCAAAGTGGCAATGTGCCTTGTTTGGGGTGAAAATGTAATAAAAAAAAAAAAATTCTTATGGAGCCAAACTGTACTTGACTTGTCTCTTTGGATTCAACAGAATTAACCCGGCCTTTGGGCTCAAGGTTTTTTTGTTTTTTTACACAGTGGTCACCACTTATCAAGGCCCGGAAGCCACTCAGGGATAAGGGTTATTGCAAGTACATTGCGTTAGTGTGGAGATTTGATGAAGTGTTTACTTAAGGGGGTGGTTCATTAGGAATTTGTTAACGTTGGACTTGAACACATCCAAGTTGTAGTCAGGTGGGAAGCAGGCAGACGGAACAGAGTTCCACAGGCGTGCACTTCTAAGAAAGAAGCTTTGTTCATGGAATCCACGTTTTGATTTAGAATAGCAGACTAAGACATGAATACAAACAAGCCAACATGTCTTCACACACAGACTTCAATGCGCTTTCTTTCTCATCCTACAGTATTGTCTCTAATGTTATCACTACGGCTAATGTGTTCCTTGACTCTCTGCTCCAACAACAACATGGAAAAAAAAAAGAAAGAAGAACATACTGATGATGAACTGTATTTTCGAAATATGTTTATAAATTTCAATAAAACTTTCAAACAAAATAAATATCTGTTTATTTTGTAATAATGCGTTGTTTTGGCTTCAAACGTATCTAATACGTATTTTATTTTATTGTCTCTAATGGTTTGTGATGTACGTTTCTATTACTTTCAGGAGACAAGTAATATATCATGGCTACGGACCATAATTTCGACACACGCACACACACACACGCGCGCACACACACACACACACACACACACACACACACACACACACACACACACACACACACACACACACACACACACCTGTCTATTTCAATAGGCCTGTATAATCTGTAATCTACATCTCCACACAGGAACACTTTTCCACAACTAACCTTTTTCACTAAACAGACTACAAAGACAACCAATAAAGTTGTTTTTTAATGTTAGAATGAGATTTCTTGTCTTTGATTCTTCAGATAAACCTAACTTGAAAGCAGGAAGTGTGAGAAAGAGGTAGTTTTGCTGGTGTCAATATTTGATTCTTCTTCTATGGCAAAACACTATAAGTAGTTTGCTAGACGGTCACTATGCGAGCCATCTTGATTATTTTCAATACAGCATCATAACTTTCTGCCAACAGCATAATAGTTCATTACTGCTACCGTTCTCTATGTGACAGCTTCTTTCTCTTGCCACGGAAAACGTATCTGTACATAAAATTGAGATAAAAAAATATAATTATCTAGAATGTTATCACTACGGCTATGACAACAGCATATTCTTTTCATTGTTTTGACTCTCGAGTGTATATCCGACACAGTTGGACACAGTTAATCAACTGAGAACCATATAACTCTATATAAAAACATGTAAAATATCAACGGATACACACTCGAGAGTCAAAACAATGAAAAGAATATGCTGTTATCATAGCATTAGTTATCACTTATTTTAATCGACAAAAACATGTTAGGTGAATTGAGGTTGAAAGCAAAACAACCAAAGATCTGGAGAGATGGAATCGATGACTCGACAGCAGAAAAGACATTGAAGTACGAGATAATGAAACGGATAAGAGATGCCAAACGCTCTGATTGGCCGAGAAATATGTGTTATGAGAAGTGGACATATTTTAAATGGTAAGCAATTAAGTTGATGTTTAGTAGGCTTTACCAATGGAAGCTAATCGCTTATAAAGGCCAACAGATACTCAAGCATATGGATTAATGATATTGTTAGTTGTATAATGACCAATATTATGAGAGGATTTGAACGATTGATGAAAAGAGCAGACTTTGATTGCGTAAGAGAAAACCTCGAGAAGTACTTGTTTACATTGGACTTGAAAACGGCTATATTTGAGTCAACTGGGAAGCAACTCTGCAGTTTTATGAAGTGCAGTTTTGAAAATGAAACTTTGCTCATGGAATTTTCGTTTCCTTTTTAGGCACAGAGAGTAAGGAAAATTGTTGACAGTGGTTGTAGTTAGACGAATGTTTGTTCTGCATGAAATGAATGAAACAAAGGAGCACCATAGATTTTTTTTGTTGTAGGTGTTACTTGACTTTGCGAACGACCGTGCTAAGAGTGTAACATTGTTGTTACAAACAAATTTCTTTTTAAACAAAAGTTTTTTTTACCATTAATCTACCATTTCGACATCACTTAAAAGTCTCTCTCCATCGTCCATCGCGCCCAGAGTACACTTTTCTTCCTCGACCTTACACCAGCCGCGGCTAGCCACCTCCTGCCATAGACCCTACACGTCTATTTCCTTTGACATCGACTTTGTTTTCCCCGAGCACGTGCTATCCTTTTTCTCTTTTTCTTGTAATGCCAACTCGCGCACACTTCCTAATTTGCATATGTGCTTTTTTCAGCTGCTGCTGCTAATTTCTTTGCTAACCAGCCATCCTTTGCTGCTGCTGATATTTTCACATGCGCTCATGTGTACTATGTTATGAAAGGTAGCCTCGCTTAATTGAGTTCCACAGAAAGTTCTAGGAAGTGTTAGATAGACAGTGAGACAGCACTGTGATGATCAGTAATGGTGGAATTTTCGTTGAATTATATTAGACGATAATTATATAATATAACTATATAAGAGGGCAGTTATAGAATATCTCCTCACCTACTTCTGCCATTTTTATTTTATGACACTGTACATAAAAAGAAAAGAAATTCAACTTCCATACGAGTCTAGGGCAATAGCTCTTGACATATCTAAGGCCTTTGATAGGGTATGGCATAAAGGTTTACTTCACAAGATCTCCAGCTATGGTATAGCTGGAAATGTCTTCTCAATTATTAAATCATTTCTTTCTGATAGGTTCATAAGAGTAGTAGTTGATGGGCGAAAATCAGAAGCTCACAGTATTAATGCTGGACTCCATCCTGGGCCCAACTCTTTTCCTGATCTACATTAATGATTTTCCAAATCACATCCTTACATCATTCATAGACATTTTTGCTGACGACACTACCATCTATGGTAGCACATCTAAGACAGTAAACGACCAAGTTCTCTCCGATTCTCTCTCCTCTGATCTTGATCACGTTGTACAATGGGGAAAAGAGTGGCTGGTTACTTTTAATGCATCTAAAACCAAGTTTCTATCTTTACATCATCAACGTTCTGATCCCCATCTGGCATCAATTAAAATGAATGGCTCTCGTCTTGGGGAGGCCTCAGGTTTTTACAGGCTTCTGGGTTTGACCTTTGCTCCTGATCTTAAATGGAATACGTACATCAAATCTGTTGCCAAGGCCGCTGGAAAAATGGTCAGATCCTTCTATCGATCCCGTAGATATCTCACTGCTGATGCAATTCTCTATCTATATAAGAGCCAGATACGTCCAAGGATGAAATACTGTTGCCACATATGGGCAGGAGCTGCTAGAAAGGACTTGTCCTGCCTTGATAGGGTTCAAAATAGACTTTGTGACCTGGTGGGAGATGTCCTTTTCTCTTCGCTGCAACCTCTATCTCACAGAAGAGATGTTGCGAGTTTGTCTCTGCTTTATTGCTTTTTTTTTTTTTGTTTTTTTTTTATTCAATTTTCACCCCAAACAAGGCACAGTGCCACTTTGAAGCAGGGGGCTACTATTAGGGAATTAATTAGCGGGGTCATTATGAAGGGAGAAGAGTAGAAAGATGTTTGTTAACATTACACTTGAACTTCTGCATATCATTGCAGTTGGGAAAGCAGAATCCCGGAAGGGAGTTCCAAAGACCCGCAGTTCTGGGGAAGAAACTATTGGAGTAAAAGGCTTTCTTGCACCTAGGGATCTCCACTGTAAAGGGATGAGACTTAGTAGCTTGTCGGGTTTGTCGGGGGTAGTTACGTCGGGGAGGTACAAGTGTTTGCAGTTCGTCAGAGCATTCACCATTAAAGTATTTTTAGAACAGGCAGAGGGATGCAACATCTCGTCGATGGGACAGAGGTTGAAGCCTAGATGACAGTTCAGGACCTATCAGGTTGGCGACTCTTTTTTGAACCCTGTCCAGGAGCGAGAGACAAGCAGCAGATGCACCAGCCCAGATGTGACAACAGTACTCCATACATGGGCGAATGGTTGCCTTATAGAGGTATAGGATACTGGCAGGCGTAAGTAGTTTTCTAGCACGGTAGAGGGAGCCAACCTTCCTTGCAGCAGCCTTGGCAATGCTCTCAATGTATCTATTCCAGTTCATATTCCCTGTAAACGTTAGGCCGAGGAGTTTAAAAGAAGTACTTTCAGGCAATGTGTTCTTGGCCATTGCTATTGGTGGTAGAGAAGGTTTCTTGTAGTTATTGAAGGAAACAAGCTTAGTCTTAGCAGCATTGAATGAGACCAACCATTTTTGTCCCCATTCCACTACGGATTGGAGGTCATCCTCTAGTGTTTTTGCCATTTTCTTGGATATGTGTTCATTTGTTTTCCCCTCATATCTGTTATAGAGAGTGGTGTCATCGGCAAATATACCCATCTCCGAAACAATATTATCAGGGAGGTCGTTTATGAATATCAGGAACAATAGAGGTCCAAGGATAGACCCCTGAGGCACTCCCGCATTTATGTCATATTGTTTGGATGTACGTCCGTCGAGGACAACTTTGATTTTTCTATTACTTAAGAAGGATTTAATTACATTATGAATTCTTCCAGTGTTATTTTCATGGAAAGTGTACGACTGAGCTTCAATCTATGTTCCCCCCTCGCCAAACTTTCACAAGAAACACTAGACTAGCTGAAAACATTATCAATAATTTTCCCCACTCTTTATCTGTACCTAAACCTAAACATAGATTCTATGATCAAAGCTTCTTTCTTAGAACTGCACGCCTGTGGAAGTGTCTTCCGTTTTCCTGCTTTCCAGCTGTCTATAATATGGTTGTCTTCAAGTCCAACGTGAACAAGTTTCTGATGAGCCGTTCCACTTAAGTTAACAAATTTACCGAACTTCCATTACTATCGATTACTATATTGTCCTTTTGACTACTCTACACTCTTTAACCCTTATCCTTGAGTGGCCTATCGGCCTTGATAAGTGGTGACGCCTATGTAAAAAAAAAATATAATATACTTATATAAGATGGAAATTATATAATACGATTATTATATAATAATATATAATAGAACAATTATATAATAATATTATTATATAAGAGGACAATTATATAATATTATTATATAAGAAGACAAGTATATAGTAATATTATATAATAGAACAATTATATAATAATATTGTTATATAAGAGGACAATTATATAATATTATTATATAAGAGGACAATTATATAATAATATTATTACATAAGAGGACAATTATATAATAATATTATTATATAAGAGGACGAATCAACAAAAACTTGCATTACTTTTGCAGGCAAGAACCTAATAGCTAAACTTGATAATCTTTATATCGCAATTTAGTATGGGTTTCTTATTTTGATATAAAATATCTCATGTTCGACCTGTATCAAATCAATCAATCGAATCCAAATTTTTGTTTTGTGTGCACTTGTAAGTTTCTGTCAGCAATTAGAAATTTAACACATTCACACCAAAACCTGTCTAGCTACAACCACTTTCCTTTCTTCCTCTGTGTACCTGGAGGCTAACAAACCTCTGATGAGCAGCATTTCTTTCCAAAAACTTCCCATCTGTTGAACACATTACAATGGGGCTGCTTTCAGCTGACTACAGAATGGTCAAGTTCAAGTCCAATGTTAACAAATTCTTTTCGAACCATGAAATAATCAAATTCAGCACACAATTAAACCATGCTCTACAATTGTCAAGGTGTTTGGCTTACTACCCACATAAAAGAAACCATTAACCCTTTCCTCGAGTGGCATTTAGTTCTTGATGAGCGTTAACTTATCAATAAAACAAAAAGAAACATCAATGCAAATCACTAATATCACGTGTTTCCATATTTTTTTTTTATAGTAATCGTTTCAGTGCACGTTCAGATTTTGCAGTCGAATGCTGGTTGGGTGATGCTTGTCAATGTACAGCCATTTGCATCTTGACCTCCCCAATTATCATGACAGCAGATTCCAATCAATATTGTCCAGATTGTCAAGAATTCCTCCTCCTTGGGCTTCAGGTATAAACTTTCGTCTACTATCTATATAATACTATTATCTATATAATAATACTATCCATATAATAATATTATCTAAATAATAATATTATCTATATAATATTATTTAAATAATAATACTATCTATATGATAATACTATCTAAATAATAATACTATCTATATAATAATACTATCTATATAATAATATTATCTATATAATAATACTATCTATATAATAATACTATCTATATAATAATATTATTTATATAATAATATTATTTATATAATAATACTATCTATATAATAATATTATTAATAATAATATTATTTATATAATAATACTATCTATATAATAATATTATTTATATAATAATACTATCTATATAATAATATTATTAATAATAATATTATTTATATAATATTATTTATATAATAATACTATCTATATAATAATATTATTATTAATAATATTATTTATATAATAATACAATCTATATAATAATATTATTTATATAATAATATTATGTAAATAATAATACTATCTATATAATATTATCTAAATAATAATACTATCTATATAATATTATCTAAATAATGATACTATCTAAATAATAATACTATCTATATAATAATACTATCTATATAATAATAGTATCTAAATAATAATACTATCTATATAATGATATTATTTATATACTAATATCCGATTTGACAAAATAAGCGTCCATTCGCAGCTGAACATTTTGCTAACCGCATTTCATTTCCTCTGATGATATGTGCCATTGTTGAAAATCCATGGATTAAGGAAATTAAAATAACCCCTTCTATATATTCCTTTTGTCAAGCAATAAATTCTTAAATCGAATATATGTCTCTATATGTTTTTTTTTTCAGAATTTAAAATTAAACCACGAAACATATATATTGCTCTGTTCTTCTTTTTTGGCTAGGTTCACCTTGAAAGTATTACTTCAAGTAATATCTATCAGGATTTTTCATCTGAATTCTATCAGTGTCTTATCTCGCTTATATATATATATATATATATATATATATATATATATATATATATATATATATATATAATGTTATCTATATAATAATGTTATCTATATAATAATGTAATTTATATAATAATATTATTTATATAATAATATTATCTATATAATAATACTATCTATATAATAATATTATTTATATAATAATATTTAAATAATATTATTTAAATAATAATACTATCTATATAATAATACTATCTATATAATAATATTATTTATATAATAATATTATCATCTAAATAATAATATTATCTATATAATTTAAATAATAATACTATCTATATAATAATACTATCTATATAATAATACTATCTATATGATAATACTATCTATATAATAATATTATCTATATAATAATATTATCTATATAATAATATTATCTATATAATAATACTATCTATATAATAATATTATCTATATATTAATATTATTTGTATAATAATATTATTTATATAATAATATTATCTATATAATAATATTATCTATATAATAATATTATATATATAATAATATTATTTATATAATAATATTATCTATATAATAATATTATTTACATAATAATATTATCTATATAATAATAATAATATTTATATAAATAATATTATTTATATAATAATATTATCTCTACTATTATATAAAAGAACGTCTGTGTTTCTTTGTGTCTGTGAGTTTGTTCACTATGGAATCCAAACCGGCGTGGCTGATTTTTTAAATTTCACACGAATGTACTTTATGTGTCTAGGAGTGTTCTTAGATAGGTGTTGTATCAGAATGCCTCACATAATTATTAAAAATCGATAAATAAATAAAAATGAAATATCGAACAATCCAATTTTGATCAAGGTTACCACTTTTACACTGTCAAACATCACAAATGTATTTGAGAAGTTTTATCACTGCACAAACAAATGTGTTCGGCGTATAAAATCAATGGTAGGTTCTTTTATAAGACAGGGACGCATTTGAAATGAATGCATTTGTTTAGAGCACAAAATCAAAATTAAAATTAATTATCTATATAGCAATACTGTCTATATAATAATATTATCTATGATGATGATGGCTGGTAGTTGCAGAGCAACCATATCCAATTGAGCATTAGGTTGGTCTACAGCTTCTTTGATGGCTGATTAAACCTATCATTGCGAAGCATGGGCAACTACATCTGTCACAGTTGAAGGCTAATTTGGTGGCATTTCTTGCTTCCTTCGTTAGCGTCTGAGCTCTTGGTTGTTTCTAAACTCTCTCTCCCCATGCTCCAGTTTGGACCCGATGGTGGAGCACCATAGGTCACAGTCTTCGGCAAGTTTTTTTCAGTTTTGCATGTTAATTCCCAGCGTTTTGAGATCACGCTTACAGATGTCCTTGTGGCGCAACTGGGGTCCGCCTACATTTCTGTTGCCTGAAGTTAGTTCGCCAAAGAATATATCTTTTGGCAATCTGCCATTTTTCATTCTGGTGACGTGCTCCAGCCAGCGGAACCGGTGCTGCTTTAGGGGTGTATACATCATTGGCAGATTGAAGCGAGCGAGGATAACGGTGTTGGTGACCCTGTCCTTCCAGCTAATCCCAAGGATCCGTTGTAAGCACCGTAGGTGGAAGGCATTCAGTCTTTGTTCGTGCTTTGTATAGGTAGGCCAAGATTTGGTGCCATAAAGAAGGATGCTAATAATGTAGGCCTTGTATACAGCAGCCTTGTTCTTAATACTAAGCTTACAGTTGTCCCAAACATGTGTTGTGAGTTGGGAAAGGGTAGAGGTAGTTTTCATAATTCTAATTCCAGGTGCAGTGAGGTGTTGGCTGTAATGGCCGAACCAAGGTACTGGAAGCTCTGAACTACTTCTAGAGATAATTGGGGATGCATAGCATTAAGATTTTTTCTCTTGGGAAACTTTAGAACTGCATGCTATTCTGCAATTCATGTTCAATTCATGGCTTTGTACTTAGCTTGCATATGAGAATCGCAAAGTTTCAAAATCACGTGATTTGCATTTGGAGATATTTTTTGTCCATGGAAGCAGATGTAGTTCTTATTGCAGAGAAACGTTTCATTTCGTCTAAAAATTATCAGGTGCTAACTTTGAATGTTTTCTCAGCACATCGACATGTCTCCTTGTTTATAAACCTTTTGCATGGCAGTCAATATTATCCATAGGAATACAAAAGACGGACCAGTCATGGCTGATATTGCTAGGAAAGATTTCGAGTTTGATGCACTTAACACTATTTGAGAGAAGATCCCTTTTGGCAGAAATTTATCCGTTTTCAGATAAATTTGACGTGAAACGAATAGCCTGCAAAAAATAAAAGGATGGAATAGAAAAGTGGGGAACAAAAGAATAAAGTCGAAAATGGTCTTTTTTTTTTTATGAAGAAAATATTTCATTTACAAATAGGTTGCAAACTATTTCATTTGCAGGCACCCAAGTAAGAAAAAAAAGCACAAAAACATGGTTCATATGTTGTAAAAATCGCTACAACGAATGACTACCATTAAAATGAAATTAAGAACGAGGACTTCCAAAAACGCACACAATAAATTCGATGGAACGTACTCACATGTTTGAAGATAGACTGTACAGTCATTTGCCTTTGTTAACTTTCAGTTTAAAGATTTTGAAATTATTCCAAATTTCTTTCCCTCAAAACATGCGCGTATCGTCGCAGCGTATATAAAAATTGTAAAGAAGTGTTCGCCGAAATTATTCCAAATTTTTCCCCTAAAAATACGCGCGTTCCGTCACCGCATATATAAAATTTTTAAGGATGTGTTGGCCTTGTTGCGACTGGTGTTTTCTTCTTGCCGGGTTGTGTACTTCGAGAAGGAAAGACCCAGGAATGCTTGTCCACGGCAAGCAATGAATCCCGCGTCCACTCTCCTTAACGGTAGGATTCGAAAAGATTTTCGCGTTGGATTCCAAGACGTCATTCATTAGGAGCTAAATTTGCTTTTTATTTAAAATTAATAGTAGTTTCGTACGAATATCAAAATATACAAAACCAAGCTTAATAAAGGTAAAAAATACTGGAAGTTTAACTCATGAACCAGAATAAAAATATAACAATATATATATATGGTATACACAATTGTTGGTACAAGAAAATTCCAACACTTTTTTCGTCTTTTTGTCACAGGTCGATAGTGTTTACTTTTGATGGGAGATTAGAATACCATCTTTATTCTCAACATAAACGTAATTGGATTAACTAGAGGGTTGAATAGGTGTGAAAGCAGTCAGTTTGACCTTATGGAGGTATATAACTTCCTTTATTAAGTCCACGGGGGATGAGGGTGGGGAGATAGCATGCTCCCGCTTCGTCAGCCATGACAATTATGAAATACTTAGAACTTCTGCTCAGTCATGGCTGACAGAACTGAAGTAGGCAAACTTTGTGAATGAAATAAAGGGTTCCATTCGAAATTCTGTACATATTTCCAAGTTCTACAGAAAGATTCCCAAGTTCGACAAGATACGCTTGTAGAAGGTCTGAGGTTCCATCGCCCGAAACGTTGTACAAATAAACTCCAGATGAAAACAGTTTTTGAAGAATCCAAATAATACGAATAATCAATCCTTATCTAGTTATTTTGCTATTGCTTTTTAAGAGGAGAGAGAAAGAGAGAGAGAGAGAGAGAGAGAGTACTTCTGTCACGCTTATTACATGTATAGAGAAGGTTGCTGTTACCATTATTAATATAAGGACAAGCATTATTGGCCATCTAAAACCCATACGTAATCCAGGTAGATACTACATGTTGGTATTTATTGCAAATTAATATTACTTTCTCTTTTTTAAAAAGGACGGTCGGATTTTATTTATGGATCAAATAATCAAGGGACTTAAATATTTGGAATTCAAAGCCTCAAAAGATGCAGTAAGTACTTTTTATATCTACAATATATATATATATATATATATATATATATATATATATATATATATATATACAAACAAATTAAATGAAAACCAAAACATCATCAAATAAATATGCATTATTTTTGTGCAAAATTTGTTCAGTTTAAGAAGACCAAAGGATGGAACAATAAAAAAATTGTTATATATATATATATATATATATATATATATATATATATATATATATATATATATATATATATACAAACAAAAACATTTTTTTTAATTAAGAAATCTCTTGAATCAATTTTACTGACACGTTTATAAGTATTATGTGTTTTTGTAGATTAATAGAAATTAATACAAATTAACAACGTAATTTATACCAAAACAATTATATTCGTTTAATTTACCTCAGACGGTATAAATCAGGGGTGGCCAATCTTTTCATTCATTGCGCCACACAAACATCCACTTCCTTTCTATCATTCAAAATGTGTCGTAATATGGACATATTTTGAAATGAAAATAACATAATAATTTATTTGGAAAAATATGTTCTATATGACTTTGTTTTAACAGCCATATAAACAAGCATCGTCCAATTTATTAAAAAAGATGGCAAACGTAACATTTATGTAAAGGAAATAATTAGAAAGTGTTGCGACCAGGATATAATAATCCTAACTCACTACAAAAGAAAATAATGAAATGAATAGAAAGAAGGAAACAAAACTCAATTGCTGAATAAAATAAACATGCCGTCTATTTTCTGTCGAAAATAAAGGGTTTAGGTGGAACACGTGTTCATTCAGTCATTGACGACTACGCGCGTGGAAAAAAAAAGGAATGAAGTAGAGGAACGAGAAATTGCCGTCCAGCATGTAGAAAAAGAAAGAGAGAGGGGGTTGACCTCAGTAAAGCCACGCATACATGGTAGTACTCGTCCACATGGAAAAGTCTTCAAGCCAAGAGCTGTGGACACGAACTTGTCTGGTTGATGAACCAAAGCAAAAGGGAAGAAAGAGGATGTTGAATGGTGTTGTTGACTTTTATACCGGGGTCAGTGTTCTGACTGCGCATGTCTGGATTTCCTTTCAAGGGAAGTGACGTTTGCTAGGAGAATGAGTGGCAAATTGTCTGACCAGTCCGCTTTGTTTTCGTTCATAGCCAAAGGTGCTTTTAATTGTCTATGAAACCGTTCCATCATACCGTTTGCAAAAGGGTGGTAGGCAGTAGCCTTAATGTGCTTTGTTCCCAACAAATGGTTGAATTCAGCGGAAATAGTTGATTGAAACTGTGAGCCCCTGTCCGTTGTGATTACGGAGGGCACTCCGAAAATTGCTATCCAATCTTGTAAAATCGCTCTTGCTATTGTTGCGGCTGATATGTCTTTCACTGGTATTGCTGTCGGCCATCTGCTGAATCTATCGACTATAGTAAGGATGTGGGTATGTCCTTTTGAATTGGGCAATGGTCCAACCAAGTCGATATGAACATGAGTAAACCTAGCATCTGGTACACTGAAAGTTCCTGAAGGTGATTTTGTGTGCCTGTGAACTTTGTTTTTTTGGTAAGGAATGCAAGTTTTGGTCCAACTACGGATGTCCGTATTCATATTTGGCCAAACAAAACGTTCCCCTATTAATTTCACGGTGGCACATTTTCCTGGGTGGGACAAATTGTGGAAGTGCTGGAAAACTTGTCGTCTTAGGCTGGGTGAAATATAAGGGTGAGGGTGTTTTTGTGAAACATCGCAATAGAAATTTGTTGTTCCGAATGGTATCTGCATTTCTTTCAGCTTCAGTAAAGTTTTATTCATTATAGCTGGGAGCAAATGTTAGGGGTTTATGATCCGTATAAATGGAAAATTTTCTGCCTTCGGGATGTTTAAAGTGCTTAACTGCAAGGTAAATTGCAAGTAACTCTCTCGAGAAAGTGCTATATTTAGTCTGCGCTTTGTTTAACTTGGCAGAGAAGAATGAAATAGGGGTCATTTTTTTGTCAGAAATTTGCTGAATGACAGCTCCTACTGCTATTTCCGATGCATCCGTCGTAAGTGTAAGATCCGTTGTATCGCTATCTTGGATATATGTAAGTTTGGTGAAGTTTGCCAAAACAGTTTTCGATTGTTCGAAGGCCTGTAGTGCAGGTCCTTCCAAAACTAACTGTTGGTTTTTGGTTCGTTTTTTTAACAAGTCCGTTAAAGGTGTGAGTAACGTGGAACAGATAGGCAAAAAGCGTCGGTAATAGTTAATTATGCCTACAAAACGGCGTACTTGTCTGACAGATGTCGGTAGAGGGAAATTTGAAATGGCACTTACTTTTTCAGGCAAAGGGGAGATTCCATCCTTGTCAATTAAATTTCCGAGAAATTGAACTTCCTGGTGGCCAAAAACACATTTATTGGTGTTTAGTTTCAGACCGAAATGTGACAGTCTTTCGAAAGTTTGTTCTAGGTGTAGCCGGTGTTCTTTAAGGTTTCTGCTGGCGATTAAAACGTCGTCCACATATGCGAATATGAATGGCAGGCCTCTGAAAACTTCATCAATCAAACGTTGGAAAGTTTGACAGGCGTTTCTCAGCCCGAAAGACATCCTTAGGAACTCATAAAGGCCAAATGGTGTGGCCAGTGCAGTTTTATGAATGTCTTCTGTGACTGGAATTTGAAAATATGCCTTTACGAGGTCCAGCTTGGAGAAAATTGTGGCGCCTTGGAGTCCATTGGTGAAGTCATGGATATGGGGGATAGGATATCTATCCGGAACTGTTTTCACGTTTAAGCATCTAAAATATCCGCATGTGGTGTTGTCAGCTTTCTGTACCATGTAGAGTGGTGATGACCAAACACTTTTCGAGGGCCGTATTATCCCATGTGGAGTAGGTTTTGAAACTTGGATTTTGCCAATTTGTATTTATCCGGTTTCAAGTGTCTGGGGGTTGAATAGACGGGCGGTCCTGTGGTCTTAATATGGTGCTTAGCGCTATGCTTGATGGGGTCTATGTTTTTAGATGGCTGGAAAAGTTGAGGAAATTTTTGGAGTAACCGGCGGACGTGTAAATCTTCGGGTAGGGCAGCGCTGATTCCGGTGGTTAAAAATTTCGAGGTAGTTCCTCTCACCGAAATCTTCGTTTCGTAGTCTGTCAATGTGTGATGAGTTATGTCGAAAGACAGGTTGAAATAGGCTAAAACGTCTGCCCCCAAAATTGGAGTGGTCACGCTGGCTATGGTGAAATTCCAGAAAAAACTCCTTCGCATTCCCAGGTTTAAGTTTAAAGTTTTCTCACCAGAAGTGGGTATTCTTGTACCGTTGGCAGCTTGTAGGCTGAAAAATTGGCTCCCTGTTGGGTGGCCATGCGGTGTCTGTATGACGCTGATTTCCGCTCCGGTGTTCGAACAAAAGTACTAGCGGATGGGGTGGGGGGGGGAGGCTTTGTCCGAGCATAAAATATGCTCATATATGTTATTTTAATTTGTCCAGATTTCGTATATATTATTATAGAGTCGTGATTTCAAAAGTAAAAATATTTGGATGCCATCAGCTAGAATCGAAACCGAAAGCACAACTGTAGCATTCAAAGCTGGCGACGTTACCACAGTACCAACGTGACACGCATATGAACAATAAAAATAAGCTAAGATAAATGTACAAAATGTATGATTTTTTTAAAATTTAGGCCCCTTAAAAGCTATTTTAACCGGCTAAAGATCCATAAAAAAACCGTCCATAAAAAAACGGTCCATAAAAAACCCCAATCATTTGAGGCCCATAGTGCCGCTCTGCGACTTTTAGTTTCGGAGGAGATAGAGTTTGAAAATATGAAGACAGACATATAGCCTTTTATATATTAGATTAATAGTAACATATAGTCACAAATAAATATCAATCATTGAATAAATGAGAAGTGGCTTAGTTTCTTTGTCTTCATCAAAAGGATACAATGCGTCAATTGTAAGCATCCAATGCGCCACTTACGGTGCACGCGCCGCAGGTTGGCCATCCCTGATGTAGAGGAGTTAAAAGTTTGAAAGCAAAAAAAAAGAAAAAAAAAAAGAATCTAGAAATATTTTTGATTGAAATATTTTCACCCTGTGTAAAGATCTGGTTGATACGAACAGGTAAGTGCTTGTGTATTTTCTCCCACGAGTTGTTTTAGGTAGTGTTTATTTGCCGTGGACAGTGTGTACATGGTTTAAATTGCGATGCATATCCAAATCTATCAACAGGATTTGAATTTTAATAATAAAAATCTCTGTTTACGACACATCGACTCATTTAATTCACAAAGGATATTCACAATAATTTTAACGTGCGCATGTCGTGTAAGTGATTTTATCTTTTTTATAGAGACAATATTTTAGGTTTGTCTGCATTTGATGTTCATGGAACAAACAATGCACTTGTTAGTCTACAAATAGTGAATCGTCTTTTTCTATGATGTCATCAAAAATAAACTAAACTACAGGAAAAAAGAAAACAAAACTCTCTCTTTTTCTTTCTCTCTCGATAACAAAACTAATCAGCAAGAAAGAGAAGACAACATTTCCTCAACGTTTGTTCACTTATAAAAATAATACAGCAATACTTTAGTATATATATTAAAAGTTTAAGTAATTCTTTCCTTTCTTTGTTATTATTTTCAGATATTATTGAGATTAAGCCTCATCCTCTTTCATGTCGTGCATTCGTCACAATTTCTCCACTCGTGCAAAGCAAAGCATATATATATATATATATATATATAATTATTATTTTTTTTTTTTTATTATAATAATTAAATACCTACAGACACTAGTGTTTCATCCTTTCGGGATTCTTCAGTGCAGGGTGTCACGATTACTACCAGTCGAACGATTCGAACCCCGCGACACGAGACATCTCTGGCTCGATTAGCGGAGGCCGTATCCATTCGGCTACCATTAACCGTGTGAAATAGCGTTGAATTTTAAACATTTTAATTTAAATGTTCATTACGTCAGACAGTGATCAAATCGTTATACGATGATCTACGCATAAGAGCTAAATTGACCGACTTTTAATTCAACTGAAAGTGCTCAACGATAAGAAACGAATTTCTTAAAGGGGCTGTCATAATTATTTATATATATATATATATATATATATATATATATATATATATATATATATATATATATATATATATATATATTTTATACATTTCTAATATAGTTTTGGATTTCCTTTATTAATACAGTCTGGTTAATCCTAAACGATTCAAAAGCATCAGGATATATATATATATATATATATATATATATATATATATATATATATATATATATATATATATATATATATATATATCCTTATCCTGATGCTTTTGAATCGTTTAGGATTAACCAGACTATATTAATAAAGGAAATCCAAAACTATATTAGCAATGTCTAAAATGTATTTATAATTACATATAATAAAATTATAATTAAAAAAAAATGTATATATGTAAAAATATTTTTGACCTTTATATATCTAATTTTAAATAAATAAGGATGTAAATATACTAAATACTAATCATAGTGGGGGTGATAAGTAGTTAAATGGATTAATCCGTAATCTTATAAATACAAGACTGATAAATTAAAAAATATATCCATTTTAAATGTGGAAATTGATGAATCACACAGGTAAGAAATTCATTTTTATAATATGAAAAGGTTAGTAACTGCAATTAAGAATAGGAAATTGGATCAAATGTTTGTAACATGTTTTCTTCCTAAGATTAAGGGTGGTGGTGTTTGATCAATACTGCTGGGGAGCCATGATGTAATATACTGATTTGTTTTTAAATCCCCAAAACAGTGTTTCATGGTAAACAACTGATGATCCATTGAAAAATAAATTATTGGTACTATAGTAAATTCGAGAGCGAGTTGATGCAGTGATTGCAGGTGATTAAATAACTTACTGACTAGATAGTTTTCTAACGAATGATAAAAAAATTTTTTGTATAGTTTTAAAGGTTAAAAACTTCAAAGACTATATATATATATATATATATATATATATATATATATATATATATATATATATATATATATATATATACGTTTTATTTTTTATTACCGTATCTTTCTGTTAAGTTACATTATTGTTTCAGCTACCCGGCCGTTTTTTTTTTGGCCGTCTGTAGCTTCCTCAGAATTTCAGAATTTTACAGAAGGTTTCATATGGTAATAAAAAATAAAACGCATATTTGCTCTACAACAGTATTGAGCACTTTCTTCAGGTTTTTATTAATTACCATTTCTACTATATATATATATATATATATATATATATATATATATATATATATATATATATATAAGCCCTACTTCCTTGGGTAGAGCACTGTTAAAAGCGATTGCACTGCTGCTTGCTTGGCGTAATGCAAAGTTCTTTGTAAATAAAAACAAATCGAGCACTGTAAAAAAGCCGCGGTCAAATGTTTATATAAATAGATATTTGCGGGGGGTCGTTTGCAGGAACCGATCCCAGGAGCCAGAGGCTAGAACTGCTGACTATCAACTTGATGGCTCGGGAAGGGTGCTTGTCTAGCCGGAGTAAAAAGCTGTGATACAGAGAAACAGTATCTCTGTTTATCACTTATATATATATATATATATATATATATATATATATATATATATATATATATATATATAAAGAATTATAATAAGTTCAGTGTACGAGAATAAACTTAAAAGAAGATATAAATATTTTTCATATTTCTATAAACAATCCAAACCAGATGGAGAAGAGCTTAAATATAAGAAAATAAACTTTAAAAAATCGACATATGAGGAAAAAAACAGAAATTTTATTATCCGACAAGGAATACTGAATTCAAAATTAAGAAATCTTTAATCCATAGAGTCTCAAAGAATACCTTCTTCTCGTCAGAAGAAAGAAAACAGCATAATATAATGATAAAGTACTATTTCAAGCATAAAATGGAGCTGCAAAATATGAATGCTAACATATTTGCATAAAAGAAAATATTTCTGCAATTGCATAGATAATGGGAATAGCTATAGCAAGAAAAAGTTCTGGAATGGCAAATAGGTAGAGGAAGTCAATGGAATCTGCAGGTTGGAATTCATATTTAGTAATATCAAGATGCAAATGAAGAACAGGTAAATTCGATGAGGTAAATAGAAATCCAAGGTAGAAAAGATCATAAAAAAGTCTGAACAGCAGTTAATAGAAAGGATATATATATATGTTAATAAAGATATATTCCTTTCAAAATAAATGTTATTCTGAAATAAGAAAATAAAAAAGCAGGAGTCTCAGTTCCAAATAATAAAAAAAAAATCCTTTTCGTAGGTGGATTAAAGAAGAGATGAAAAAGACTGAAAAAAATATATTAATTTTTCCGCATTATTTAAAGAGAATTTTAGTATAAGGATATTAAATAATATTAAAGAAAATTAATGAATTTAAAAACTTTCTTATTGAAAAACACTTTCCCGCAACCAACCCCTTACACAAAATCTTCAATAAAAATACCTTAAAGTTATCCTACAGTTGTTGCGAAAATTTAGAGATGATAATTAAAGCACATAATAACAAAATACTAAATAAAAACAATGTAAACAACAACAAAATAAACAATAAAAAAAGTAAACACCATGACAAAAATAAAACTAACACTAGCAGAAATTATAATAATAATAATAAGAAGAAGAAGAAGAAGAAGAAACCAACCCCGGACAAGAACAACCATACTATAAATAAAAATACTAATAACGAACAAGATAAATGCAACTGTAGACACCGCACACTTTGCCCAGTTCAAAATCAATGTCTAACTAAAAGCGTAGTTTATCAGGCAACAATATTTGCGAAAGAAAACCCGAATAACAAGAAATATTATGTAGGCATGACTTCCTTAGATTTCAAAACCCGATACTATGACCACAAAAGTACATTCAGCAATAAAAAACACTGTATAAAAACAACACTAGCAAATAAATACTGGGAACTCAAAGAAAGCGGACATTCATTCGCAGGTAGTCGAATGGAAAATAATAAGACAAGCTACCATGTGTAGGCATCTAGACGACCCATGTAGATTATGCCTTCATGAAAAATTTGCTATCCTGTACTTTAAAGAACCCCAACATCTATTAAACTGTAGAAGAGAAATAGCAAATAACTGTGTTCACAAGATAAAATTTACTCTAGGATAGCGATACAAAATAGCTTTAAAACTAACAAAAACAATAGAAAATAAACAAATAAATAAATTAAATAAACATGAATATACATAAACGATCACGCATATATGTATGTATATATATATATGCATATATATGTGCATATATGTATGTACACATATATATATTTATATATAAACTAACAAAAAAAAAACATTAACCTAGTTTTAAAACAGATCCTTTGTCTGATAAAATGCATGCCCATTGGCTTATAGGAAGGGGCGCGGTGGATACTAGAAAGCTGATTGGCTAACTAAATCCTCAATAGAAGAGGACCATATAAAAACGATAAACAACCACAGAATTCACGCATAAGCCTGAGGAATCCTAGAGTGGATGAAACGCCGAATATTCAGTGTAGCTTAATCGCCATATATATTTTATAAATTTATATATATATATATATATATATATATATATATATATATATATATATATATATATATATATATATATATATGAGGATCGATTTCTTTTGTGGAAATCAACCATTTATTAAGTTGCCTGACTTTTAATTTTAACCGATCATTTCGCCAAAACATTAGATCTCTAGTGTCTCAACCATGTAAATTTATTTATTTTAATAAAAATATATCTTGCTTTTCTTGTATTGAGCACTTTTAATAACCTTGTGAAATTCATTAGTTATCACTCTTAAATACTTCACCTGGTGTGTGTGTGTGTGTGTGTGTGTGTGTGTGTGTATATATATTTATGTGTGTAAAATGAATGCGAAACATGTATATCAATTCTTATCGTTTCCCTATTTCTTATTTGTAGTCAGAGGGGTAAATGTTTTAATATATATATATATATATATATATATATATATATATATATATATATATATATATATATGTAACAATTTTTTTTTATTGTTCCATCCTTTGGTCTTCTTAAACTGAACAAATTTTGCACAAAAATAATGCATATTTATTTGATGATGTTTTGGTTTTCATTTAATTATCTCGGTGAACACGAATCTGAACCCGCACACATAGAAATGTATTATGGATATTTTCTATACATTTATTTGTAATTATGTAAAGTTAACAAAATACAATTACGAGATAATACGGGGGTGAAAAAAAAAATTACCCCCATGTACACTCTATGTGATAGAGTTGGGGGCTATTTTTTTTTTGTTTGTTTGTCAAAAGAAAGATACTCTGATTGTAGATTAGTTATCGGAGTGAGCGCGAACGCAGACTCCACACTTAGAAATAGCGCACCCGAGTCGTCCACATTTGGGACGATCGCAAAGGTCAACCCAACCGTAGTGCAATGGAAGGGCCTCTCTCTGGGAGAACGGCCTGGATGATCATCATTGCCCTGTGCCAGGTAAGTACCTATTTACAATGCCTCCCCACGGGACAGAGTTAGACACCAGGGTCGTTTTTTAATGTGGAGTAAAGGTACAAAAATAAAAATTGTCTCAGTCGTGAAGGATTTCTCCTCCACTGAAAGAGAACGAGAAATGGAAATGCCGCATCTGAAGAACAGATACTACACTTTGAGATATTAAATCTTTTATTCATGTTAAAAATACAGTAAAAATCAACGATGAACAAAAAACTTAGGCACATGGTCAACTCAAAAGGGGGGATTTTGAGAGTCGTTGGTCATCCTTGTCATTCCAGAACTAAACAAAATCAAAAGTTTCTCCCAGCTAGTATCTTCTTTCACCATAATACCGCATTCACCCTTTCATATTGGGGGACGTCCTACTTAACTCCCAGTTTTTAAAACATTTTTTATTGACGTGTAAAAACAAAAAAGATAACAATAAAATGGTACAATAATTCATTTGTGTCGAGGGCGGGGGAAGAAAAAACAAAAGGTGATTAGTAGGACCCTCCCAACCCCTTCTAGATGATAGACTGCCCGTTCCACTAGCTTTGTAAAAGGAACCTCGCTTCTGCGGGTCAGTCTCTAGGTGGGGATGCCCTCTAGATGGGGGTGAATGGAGAAAAGAAAATTTTGTGAGTAAGGGATGGGGGTTAGTTTGTATTTCTTTCTCTCCAAGATGGGTAAAATTTAGAGGAAGGGGTTAAAACAAAAATTGCAGGTAAGAGGGGATGGGGATCTTGGAGGCTTCCTAATCGGGGAGGGATGGAACACACACTCAGCTAGCTGAGAGACTACTTGTTTAATTTTACTTCATGGAACTGCGTGTTCCACACCTAGGCGGGGAACACGTATTCAAATTTGGCTCCTCTTCGTACACACAGACTTGCTACATGTATCCATCTTCTGTCAAATGCCGCGCGATGCAGTACGTATATAACAAAAAAATTATCCTTATTTTCATGGCAAGTGCTCGTCTGAGCTCATCTCTATGGTCCCCTCTCGCCAATCATTCACGAGAAACACTCGTTTGGTTGTAAAAACTATCAATAATTTCTCTCACTCTTTATCTGTGCCTAAAACTAAACGTAGATTCCATGAACAAAGCTTCTTTCTAAGAACTGCACACTTGTGAAACTCTCTTCCGTTTACCTGCTTTCCAGCTGACTACAATGTGACCGTCTTCAAGTCCAATGTAAACAAGTTCTTGATGTGCCGTTCCCCTTAAGTAATCCAATTTACCAAATTTACATTTCTAACGATTACTATGATATTGTCCTTTTGACCACTGTACACTCTTTAACCCTTATCCTCGAGTGGCCTCTGAGCCTTGATAAGTGGTGATTCTTTTGTAAAAAAATATGTCGGTCTGATGAGATAGTGTTTGTATAACTTTGGAAATACACCAAACTCTATGGAAAATTTAGGCCAAGATAAGACTGGCACAATCTCACGTTGTCAGTCGGGAGTATACAATCTTATGGCTGACTTATTTATATTTTGTTAAGAATTAATTTGCAATGGAAATATTTACGTTAACAGAAATGTCTATAAAAACTCAATATTTATTGTAAGTTGTAATTTAGGTTATGGTTTATTTGAATGGTTTTATATTTTAAATGAACCGAGAGTAAATGACATTGAAATATTCTTATGAAGTTAATCACAATGTATAGTTGCATTAGATTGAATAATGTTCACTATCTCGAAGTATACACAGATAAATATGTGCAAACATGAAAAACGAATAAAGATATCGTTGGTTGCGTGCGATAAAAAGTTAATAGTTATTTTATGGTAATTTGTGAATAGATATGCGAGAGCAGCGGACGTGAAAAAGATACTAGTTTGTATACGCTACTCTCTCTATTTCTCCGTTCGGCTTACTCTTTCCTTTATTTTATTTTTATTTTTTGTCTTTCCGGACGAGTGGGAAATGGGACGCATTAAAATTAATTGCTCTCTCTCTCTCTCTCTCTCTCTCTCTCTCTCTCTATATATATATATATATATATATATATATATATATATATATATATATATATTATTATTATTATTATTATTATTATTATTATTATAATAATAATAATAGATAGATAGATAGATTCCCCTTCCTTCCTTCTCTTCAAAAAATGTCCCATTACCAAAAGTGTGCTTATTCATAAAGTCTGAAGAAATGCTGGTTTTGAAATTTTTCAAACGACATAATGCTTGAAATTGTCGAACTGGACATTGGAACAATTGTAACGTAAATTGCAATACACTTTTTGTTGCCACCAACACCTTCTTTTGAAGTCTTGTTTTTGCTTACACAGTGTATATATATATATATATATATATATATATATATATATATATATATATATATATATATATATATATATATATATATATCAGAAAGCTGATTATATTAGATTCAGCAGAAAAAAATAAGATTCTGTTGGATGAAAAACTAAACCGGAACGTTTTATATATTCAACTCACAATGAATCGAAAAAATAGGATTAATATAAAAATATAAAATATCAAAAAAGGCCAGAACAATGTTTAAGTGTGACAGATGTACATATGTAGTAAAAGAAGAAAATAAGCAGATAGATAAAATGTAACAATGCATAATCATTAAGGTATATTGAAAGTAAAAAAATATAGGAAGAAAAGGAGAGGAAAAGGGTTGGTTGGTTGGTTGTTTTTGTTTTACGGCATATCAACCTTTTTCAGGTTATTTAATGCCGAATCTAGTTATTTTGAGGAACGATTTTTAATGGAATATATTTTTTTAAGTCAGATTCTATTTAACCCATAGTTGGGACCCTAACATGGACTACCACTCCGGGCCAGAGTGGACCTGGGAGCAATGGCAATTAAAGGGTGGCCCCACACTCCCCAAGGCCCGCAAGGTGGGGCCTCACCATCGGATATAGTTTTAGGTCATATCCAGGACCAGAGGGAAAGGGAAAGTACAGGAAAGAGGGTAAAGAATGAAAAAGAAAAGAAACATAAAGACAAAGAAAGGATAAGTTTAGAGACAGTAGAAGAAAGAAAGAAAATATTTCAAAAAGTTAATGTATTAAGGAAACGGTGTCAAGATTCAGATGTCAAACTAATATAGACAGATACTACATCGTCATAGGCACGCAAATACACACGCACATGCACACACACACATATATCAACATACTGACTACTGCACACTCATTAACCCTTATCCTCAAATGGCCTCCGGGCCTTGGTAAGTGGTAACTCCTTTGTAATATATATCTATATATATAAAAATGTAATTCTTGGTTCGTTCAAAGTCGATAAAACCATATTTCTACATTACCAATTTAATTGAAATTTTCTGAAAATCTATCTGCAAAGTCAAGGAATGTTTTCATATTATTAAAATAATTTAACATTGCGAATTATAAAAATATTAAATAAAATAAAAATATTTTTCGTAACTGCGAGACTGTCCGCCATTTCATTTCCGGTAGAAATTAACCTTTCACTTACACCACGCGTTAACAACTTTCGAATTACAACATTTTACTATCTACTTAATTGTAGCCAACGTAAGTACGTGAGAAATTAATAAATATTTAATAATTTTTTCCTTTTATTATTCTTAAAGAGTAAAACTTTTTTTTATTCATGAAAAGAGTTAAGCCAACGTAAATAAATAAATAAATGTTTGTACACGTGACAAATTATCAATAAATGGTTTAGTTACTTTTTTTTTATTTATGAAAAGAGTTACGCGAATGTAAACAATGTTTGTAAAAGTGCGAAAGGCAACGTCAGTAAATAATAAAAAAAATCTTATGTGCACATGCTTTAGCCTGGACTAGTGGGGGGACTAAGGGAACGACCATTTTTGTTTACATGGTGGTCACCACTTATCAAGGCCCGGAAACCACTCAGGGATAAGGTTTATTGCAAGTACAGTACGTTAGTGTGGAGATTTGATGAAGTGCTTACTTAAGGAGGTTAATTAGGAATTTGTTAACGTTGGACTTGAAGACATCCAAGTTGTAGTCAGGTGGGAAGCAGGCAGACGGAACAAAGTTCCACAGGTGAGCAGTTCTAAGAAATAAGCTTTGTTCATGGAATCCACGTTTTAATTTAGGCACAGATAAAGAGTGGGGGAAATTTTTCACAGTGGATTCAGCTAGACGGGTGTTTTTCGTGAAAGATTGGCGAGGGAGGACCAGAGATTAGAGTTCAGACGAGCACCTGCCATGGAAATAATGATAAAACAAGGATAGACCCGCAACGTCTCTTCTGTGGGAGAGAGGTTGCAGGGTAGAGAAAAGGTCATCCCTCACTAAGCCACAAAGTCTATTTTGTACTCTGTCAAGGCAGGATAGGCTGTTTTTAGCAGCTCCTGCCCAGATATGGCAGCAGTATTCCATCCTTGGACGTACTTGGCTTTAAAGTTAAATTTACATTGAAAAGTGATCACCCACTTTTCGAAAAAGTAATTTCTCTATATCATGAAAACTTTCTTTTTGCGACGGAAACGGTTTGCAGATTCGTTTTTAGCACACCGAAATCTACAATAAAATATTTTGTTATATACGAACGTGAAACGGGCCTTAAAGTAAAATAATAACGGATTTTTGGGGCAGATTTGCCGTTTAGTTGTACAAATATCCTCAAACCAGGTAATCACTAAAAGGGACTTTTAAAAATCGTCACCTGTATCGAGCAAAAGTTTAAAACCACCGATTATATGCCAGCCTACGTCACGGTAACATATACTGAGTGAGTCCCTAACAGTATTTTGAATAGTTTTTTAGTTTAAACTCATTTTCCCAAAATTTCCCCAAACTTAACGTGTTCGATACAGTCTGCCGCTATTTGTAGTTTTCAAATATACCGATAAACATTGAATGTTTTTGAACTGATTAAACATTATACATTACATAAAAACACTAAAATATTATCCAGTTAGGTAGAACATTTACTTTTCTTGCCTTTGATAACATTTATTTGTTATATATTTATTTTTTGACAACTTCTTTGTATCTGTGTTTAGAAATACAATCCCTTTTCATTTATTGTAACGTTTAGTCGGCTCGAAAAACAGTGTTTATCGGTGTATTTGAAAGCTACAAACACATTAAGTTTGAGAAAGTGAGTTAAAACTAAAAAAACTATACAAAATACGTTCAGAAACCCACTGATTATGCCAGCCTATGTCATGGTAACATACATTCGGTGGGTTTGATACTGTTTTGTATAGTTTTTAGTTTTCAACTTACTTTCCCAAACTTAATGTATTCAACAGAGTCCGCGACCATTTCTGTTTTTCGAGCCAATTAAACATTTTACAGTACATAAAAACACTAAACAATTATCCAGTTAGGTAGAAACGTAACTTACCTTTGCTTTCATTTATTTGTTTTGGGGCAACTTTTTCGAATCTGTGTATAGTAATCCCCTATCCCCATCACCCAAATATTAATTACTAACTCACATTTTTGTATACAGAAAACAAAAAAAAAATATTTAGCGTTTCAACATTTTTGCTACGTTCAGCTTCATCCACTAATTGTTAGTCGAGCCCAAACCATGATTGACGGAAACTCCCGAGTATCCAGATCAAATTCTGCAAGAGTACCATTTTGTTTTCATTTTCGCCTTCTTTTTCACTTTTTGGAGTGGATTGCTGTACTAAAAATATAAGAAACATGCATTTTCTCTTTTTATTAGATTTTTCCATTAAACCAAACTGAGCCACTGCAACGCGTGGCAGGGTACAGCTAGTATATATATATATATATATATATATATATATATATATAACCAACCACATACAATCAAACGAATTGCCAAAGCAGAAGCAGACAAAAGGGTTGAGAAGTAATCTCATCAAGGCGGAGTATCAAAATAGTTAAAAAGAAAAAGAGAAAATAAAAATAATAAAGATTAAAAACATAAACAATATGAACAATAAATAAATTTTAAAAGAAAGTATATGTATGTTAATGCGGAAAGCAGAAAGCACGGATATATATATATATATATATGATGATTGCACCGGCTTGTCAGACGAGTGCCACCCCTTCAGACACTTAGTCCATGAGCTTAAAAATGACTTTTTTTTTCTTTTTTTTTTAGTCCTACCGGTGAATTCACATGCTCAAGCAGGCATGATACTGAAGACGGTCATTGAGATCAATTATTACATGCTTCTAGCATTTCAAGCCTCCACATGTCACAACTTTTCCATCGCCACAGGACCATTGTTATAAACAAATGCCTGAGGGAGTATCTATACACAGATGATGTTACAGAGTTTTAGCTTTGTACGACAGCTAAGTATCTCTCTCAGTTCAAAATGTTGAAATCCAACAACAAGCAAGAACAAGATAGCCAGCAAAAAGTTAAATTGCAGACCAGCTTAATGCAGGTACTGGTCTCCCACTTTATGGTGTTTTAAATCAGAGATTTGCTTCTCCTAGAAAGGTTGCCTTCACCACGGCTTACGGGAGCCCTCTCCACCCCAACACGCACATACATACACACCCAAACACACACGGTGCTAGTCAGTCGTTGACCCCAAAAAAGGGTTCATTCGCCCTTTGATATATATATATATATATATATATATATATATATATATATATATATATATATATATATATAGTCTTATATGTAATATTCCGAATTTTGCTGGGTTTATATAATTCAGTAATTGTTCATATACAAATAAATTTTAAGCCAAAAAGAGATGACTGAAACTGTAAGCTACAAAATTATCATATTTCATAATTGAGCATTCATATATTGTTTTAACAAAAACCAAGACTGGGTTGATAGCAACAAATAGTGTATTTCATCGTTAGTTACAATTGTTTCAAGACTATTTGGACAAATCCAAACATTATGTTGTTTGAAAATTTTCACAAGAACAGCCTTTCTTCAGACTTATTAAATAAAAAACACTTTAACATTAAAACATTATAGAAACCATTCCCTTATAAGGAAAAGAAAACAAGCGAAAGTATTTTACCTATATCTCATCCTTGCAAAGTATTTTTAAAGATTTATATATTTTCGTATCTCCATTTGATATATATATATATATATATATATATATATATATATATATATATATATTGAATAATGGAATACAAGCAAAATTTGGGGGATAGAAGAGACTCTTTATGCCAGGGAATTCCGAAGCCTAATACTTCTCATCAGAAGAGTAGAGAAGGTGCTAGGTAGAATGGGGAAGATGCTGCGTCTAGTGTAGGGTTCATTAGGGGTGAAAAAGATTAAGAGGAATTATAGAATGTTGGGGGAAGCTTTATTGAATTCTAAATAGAGAAGCTTGTTATATATAGTATGATATATAAAATTGTATATGGTCTTTAACATAGTGTTGAGTTTAAGGGGTATATGTTTTAGGGTTAAATTTGGGGTACATTGTGGCTGCGTGGTAATTTATTTTAAAGGTTTGTGGGATGTCTATTATCTATGGAGTGGTATTTTTGACAGGTGCAACCTAAACGGCAAATAGCGGCTATAAAATCGTCTATAATTTTTTTTTTTTTTTTTGGGGGGGGGGTTAAATGCAAGGTTGCAATATTGATTAGGTAATATGCGGCAATGTTTTTAAGTTTCTTCTGTTATGATGTAGGGAGTGTGATTATAAGGGGGCGGTCAGAGGATAGGATGGCAATGTCTATGGGTGCGTTTAACTTGATGAAAAAGGTTTACGGATACATCTAGTTGGCAAGGTGGAAGAGTTAGGAGACATTTACTCCTTATAAAAGTGATAATAATACCAATAATAGTAGGGTAATTATAATAATGAGAAGGATAATAAAGATAATTATAATAACAGTAATAATAATAAAAATAAAATAAAATAAAAATAATATTACCAATAGCCATATATATATATATATATATATAAACATATACCCATATATAAACAAACATAATCTATCTATCTATATATATATATATAGAGAGAGAGAGAGAGACAGACAGGCAGACAGACAGACAAGAGATATTCACACAAGCATAAAAACAGTGGCTATAATAACAAAATGGAAAAATAACATGAACAGTAAAGTTTAATGTAATATGCTTAAAATATAAAAAACTACAAAATTCAAAAGGAAGAGATTATGAAGTATAAATGAAGACATTATGCAATAATCGAGTCAGGTTGTCATAGTAAAAAAGATTATATTAGTAGCAAAGGCAAAAAGAGGGGCAAGAATATATTAGCAGGAAAGAATAAACAAAAATAGACAAAAGAAGTATAGAAAGTAGTAAAGATATAAGAAGGGGGAAAGTACGTAGAATATTAAGATAAGAGTGAAGATGCTGCTGATATATTTGTAGGGGCCAGTAATTGAACGTATTTAAATTATCTCCTGTGCTTACAATGGAAGATGACTCCATTTTTGAAATTTATAATGTTATTATTCTTAGAAGAGATATTAGGATATCTCTGAAATACAGAGTTGGTAGAATTTAGAGCCAGGGGTATAAGATTTAGACTTTTTTAAAAATAGACCATCTTTAGGAGAAATGAATATTATTAAACTTAAGGATCTTAATTAGTGTGGTTAAAGAAGTCCAATTGTTTTTACCATTATAACGTTGCACACACGTTTACGCACAGAACCACAGATTGTATGCAGCCTGTGCCGTAAGGAACATGAGACAAATAATTACTCGATTCCTTTTTTATAACATATTCTCATTCTCCCACCACACGTGACTTCTGGTTATGGCTATGACGTTACCCTCCTCTCTGACATGATCGTCTTCTCTAATGTGCTCTCTCTCCTTTTTATAATCCTTTTCCTTATAGTGACAGCCTTTTTTTTTACATGGAGTTCACCACTTATCAAGGCCCAATGGCCACTCAGGGATAAGGGTTAAAATTTAGAATTTTGTATGCATTTGCACGTCCATGCTCTGTTATTGGCATTTAAAAAACATAGAAGTGAGAAAAAAATGCATGTTTTAATTGGAAAAGCTGACGCCCAGATATAGGTGTAAATGTTTGGAGAGCTAACGGTTAGTAGTATGGGGGGGGGAGAGGGTCTAGTGTCAGTTTTTGTTTTAATTTTCTTATTTTGTTTCTGTTGGGGAGGGGGCATTCTATCGCATGCCATTCACTCACTATTTCAATCACTCCAACCAAGAGATCTTTTTAAGATTCTAACCGTTTCCTTTAGTGCAATTGTTTATATTTCTCTTGCACTTAGTTCACCGGGTTTATTCGCAAGATAGTTTTTGAAATTCTTTTTCATGAGTCCAGTTGCTCCTATAATTACTGGAATGATGGAAATCTTCCTAAGATTCCAGTTTCTTTTCATATCGTACATAAGACCTTGTTGTTTCGTTATCTTTTCCCTTTCAGTTATGTTAAGGCCAGCATCATTAGGGAGTTAACAGCTCCGTTTTCTAGATATATATCTGCAGGAATTCATAGTCATAATAGATGGTGTCTGACTTGTTTGCAACCGTTCTTTCTTGGGTCAAGGTCATATAAGATGCCGGACTTGAAGTATGATGGATTGAACGGAAGTTATAAAGCTGCAAGATTGCATCTGAAACTTCTGTGTGAAATGATAACCATAAGAAAACACTCATCAAACATCTGTTTCTGAATTTTTTAATGAGGATTGATAATTTGTATGATTTGTCTTCAAGGACCTGTAACGTAACGGATAAAGTAAAATTCACTTCTAAGTGACACTCTTTCGGGGATTGAAGGTACAATGCTTAGTGTATACGATACTAAGAGTACAATTGCAGACAATTGCTTAAGACTTGTACCTGTTTGCTGATAGAATAAGAACATGCTACCTCCGTGGATGAAATAAAGGATTCCTTTCGAAATTCCGTACAGGTTCACAAATTGAACAGAAAGATTCCCGTGTTCGACAAGATTTACCTGAAGAAGGTCGAAGGTTACACCAGCCAAAGCGTTGTGAGAATAACACTCATGATAAGAACAGTAATCCGAATAAACCAAATCATACAAATTATTAAACGACATCTAAAAAAAATTAAGAAAAATAATTACCAAACGTTTTTAACGATGACGGAACGATTGCATACTACCCCCAGTAGATTAAATAAAGAATTCTGTTAGAAATTTCGTACAGATTCTTGAGTTTGGCAGAAGGATTCCTGTGTTCAACAAGGTACATCTGAAGAAGGTCAGAGGTTACATCGTCCAAAACATGCGAATAACAGTGAAGATAAGAACAGTAGTCTAAATACTAGTTTTTACTTTGTTCTTTTTTTGATGATGACAGAAAAGTTATTATTATGAAGAAGTGTTTACAGATATCGTTTGCAAAATGTTGCTTGCTGCGATTTTCATTTACTAAGCATTTCAGAACCTTCCGGTAGTTTATGTAACCTGCCCAAAATATGCCAACCATAACATGGTTCTCAACAGCAAAGAATGGATCATTACCATATGATGATAATCAAAGTGTCCTTCAATTTTTTCGCCTCTGAGCAATTGCTTTTTTGCTGCTGATACGAAGCTTTGATGCAATCTGATTGATTGACAGAATGGACGTCATGCGCAGAAAGTGTAACAGAGGGCGAATGTGCATATGACTCCTATATCCAAATGCCGAGCCGTGTGCAAAGTGACGCCACAGCAAGGAGAAAGAAAAAGACTATAAAAATAACGTGTGCACAGACCGAAAATCATATTAGATTAGTGGGTGACGTCACAGTTATAATTAGAAGTCACGTATGAACAATAAAGACCTTTTCTCAAAATCTGAAACATCATCATAACAGTACTCAAGAGGAGAACAGTTGTCCAAAGACTAGTTTTTACTCTGTTCTTTTTTTTTGATAATGGCAGAAAAGTTATTGTTATGAAGCAGATGTTTTTTTTTCTTTTTTACTTGAGAGTCACCTCTTATCAAGGCCCGATAAGGATAAGGGTTAATGGGTATAAGGTGCTAATGTAGTAATCACTTATGGTGTAAATTGGGTAGCATTTGATTACTTATGAGGACATCTCTTCAGGAATTTGTTTACATTAGATTTGAAGGCTACTATGTTGTATTCAATCGGTAAACATGCCAGTGGAACAGTGTTCTAAAAGCGGGCAGTTTTGAGAAAGAAGCTTTATTCATGGAGTCTGTTTTTACATGTAGTCATAGATAGAGAGTGGGAAAAATCATATATAGTGGTTTTAGCTAGTCGAGTGTTTTTGTGAAAGTTTTATGAAAGGGGGGGGCATAGATTGGAGTTCATTCGAGCACTTTCCATGAAAATAGCAATAGAGAGCAGACACAGGCTTGTAGGTTGCAGGGAAGAGAAAAGGTTTCAAAGCCGGTTTTGAACTGTAATGACTTCTAGTCTACATGAAAGGGAAGCCATTTTGAAGAAAATCAATAAACATGACTTTGCAATGATCGATAAGAAAAATGTCCAAAAACGAACAGAGACTTTGCCAAAATAAATAATAGATGAAAGTAATTGTATTTGCAATCAAAAGGTGAGTCGATGTGAGTGTGTGTAAGGGGGGGGGAGAAGGTCAAACTGAGTCATAGCATAAGCACAGAGAATGAGACTGGTGACCTTGAGGGAAACGATTCATTCCTTTTATTAGTTTGCTTGGCTTTGTCTGTTTTACGGCATCTCAACCTTTTACAAGGGGCGTGCAATAAGTAATGCCCCTACCCACTTCCAGTTGTCTGATCTAGATGAAATTTTGCATGTGCAATGATTTATATCTCTACTGGTTATGTGGCAAATTACAGCTCTGAACTAATTGTGGTTTCTGTTTTACAGGTGTTTGAACTGAATCAGGTGTGAAATGGAGCCTGTTGAATGTCGAGCAGTGATCCGGTTTTTGTATTTGAAAGGACGCACACTACAGGAGACTTTTGATGAAATGAAAGAAACTTATGGTGATAATGCCCCATCATATGACCTCGTAAAACGCTGGCATTGTAAATTCAAACATGGCCGGAAGTCTGTGGAAACAGCTCCCAGACCTGGTCGCCCCTTCTGGCATTGATGAGGCATCTGTCCGTCAAGTTGAGGCTGCCATTTTGGAAGATCGGCGCATTACTATTCGCCAAATAGCCCAAGATGTCAAGATTAGTACAGGGTCTGTGGAAACTATCATTCATGACAATTTGCATATGCATAAGGTGTCTGCCAGATGGATTCCCAGGTTGCTCACACCATTCCAGAAGCGAGAAGGCTTTGAGTACTCAAAGATGAATTTGGAGATGTGCCAAGAAAGTTTTTCAAAAGACTGATTACACAGCATGAAACCTGGGTCCATCACTATGATGAAGAGAGTAAAGCCCAGTCAGTGCAGTGGAAGCACTTGGACTCACCACCTCCAAAGAAGGCAAGGGTGCAGCCCTCCGCTAACAAGGTCATGCTCACAGTCTTCTGGGATCAGGACGGAGGAGTAGTGATGACAGATTTCCTGGCAAAGGGTACCACAATTACAGGAGCCTATTATGCTTCACTTTTGAGGTAATTAAGGGAAGCTATCAAAATCAAAAGGCGGGGCAAGATCAGCAAAGGTACCCTCCTCCTGCAGGACAACGCTCCAGTCCACAACTCACATGTCGCCAGATCAGAAGCACGGGCGTGTGGTTATGAAATCCTTCTCCATCCTCCCTACTCTCCTGACCTTGCACCTTCTGACTTTCACCTCTTCCCAGCCATGAAGTTGTTTTTGAAAGGAAAGTGTTTCCCAGGTGATGCAGCCTTGATTTCTAAAGTCACGTCGTGATTGGAGGATCAACCTGGGGTATTCTACAGAAACGGTCTCCAGAGCTGCATCAAACGATGGGAGAAATGCATAACTCTGGGTGGTTCCTATGTAGAGAAAGACTAATAAATGTGCCAAGTTTCGTTGCTCTACTGCTATGGAAAATGGGTCAGGGGCATTACTTATTGCACGCCCCTCGTACCTTGTTCTCTCATAGACGTGATGTTGCTATTCCCATCTTTTTTATAAATATAACGTTTTCTTCAGAATTGTCTGACCTATTCCCTATTTCTTTTGTTCTCGCTCGTTTGATGCGTTGATCTTGTGCTCTTCATCAATTCGCCGTTTTCATATTTTCATTCTAATACAACTTCCAGTAGCTTCTTCCCAAGAACTGCAAGCTTGTGGAAGTTTCTTCCTATTGACTTTCATTTCATTCTTTTAAGCTCCTTACATCAAATGGCTTCATGCCTTGCCTGTAGATATTTCCTATTTGAGAAGCTTCTTCCTAAGAATAGCAGCTTTGTGGAAGTGTTTTCCAGTTGACTGTTTTCTTCCTACTTATAGCCTTAATCTTTTCAAGACTAAGAGCCAATACGCATGTTCATCTTTTGGTCTTGTTAGCTCCTTACATTAAGTGACTTCATGTCTTGTCTGGAAAGATTTCCATTTAAACAAAATGCCCAAACTATTTGAATAAACAAAACTAGCGTAGCATTATCTACCTTTCCACGCATTCATATACACCTGCACACAAGATGGCGTTCAGACTTTTTGTGATCTCCCCTTTTGTCACATTAGGTGGTGCTAAGATCGAGAACTTTGAGTTGAAGAACAAAATGATTCTCACCCAACACACTGCTTTGTGGACTGCTCCTCTTCACTCATACCTCCAACAATGTACACACAAAATGCTAGGCATGTGTGACACATTCCCTAAAGTAAACCTTGGAAGTCTTGCTTTCCTTATTTTGTCCTTTAATCCTCACATTCCATGTTTATGACAAAGGGGGAAGAATTGCTGTTTTCTAGGTTGAAATGTATCCATATTACACTTATCATTGGCTAGTTTTTGACATTGAAGTAGTCGATTTTTTTTATCCCCTTACATCAAGTGGCTTTATGCCTTGTCTGGAGCGATTTCAATAAAAAAATATTTACATGTACACATTCATGCACACACTCTTTTAGAGGTCCAAGGATAGAACCCTGGGGCACCCCCGCATTTATATCATATTGTTTAAATGTACGACCGTCTAGGGCAACCTGGATTTTTCTCTTATCTAAGAAGGATTTAATTATGTTAAGTATTCTACCAGTGATACCGTATCATCTGATTTTCCTGAGGAGACCCTCATGCCATACTCTGTCAAAAGCCTTAGATATATCTAGAGCTACCGCTCTGCCCTCCCCCACTTTGTCCAGTGATTGGTATATACGTTCAGAGATCACAGTTAGGATGTCTGCTGTGGAACGGACTTGTCTAAATCCATATTGTTTGTCAGTTAGAAGTTTAGCATTTGTAAGGTGATGAAGAGAGAGAGAGAGAGAGAGAGGGAGGGGGTGTAGGATTAGAAAAATATTTCACTATTATTATTTCTCGAGATATTCAATGACAAAATGTGTCCGAGACTTTTGGAACACCCTGTATTTCTTAGATTATCTATCACACGAATATACAGATAATGAATGCTCTGTAGAGTAGTTGAAAAGAGGACCCTTACACTCTGATTATGACGTTTATAATGGCTGGCCAAGATCAAGACTTAATGATGAATGCTTTTAAAAAGATGAGTGGTCTCAATAATAACAAGTGCACACACAAGTAGAGAGTGTGAGCCACCTGACATCCAGTTGTAAAGTTCTGCTGGGAGACGACTATTATACAATGCGATATTTACATACAATGGAGTGTGCAAATATTTCCACTGAAAAATCTATAAAATGCTGAATACCCAGTGTACCAGCAAGTCTTGGGAACATATACAAGAAAGGGTCAAGGTCAACATATTGATGTAATTTCAACTTCCGATTTTTTCAAACTGTCAGTTTTTATCATTTCCTCTTCTATGTTTTCTCTCGACCTTTCTCTGTGAACTGGGCCTTCTACCTTAACTGTTTTAATCTTCTAATCCAATAACTCTCAATCATTCTTTCAATGTGACCATACCATCGAAGTCTCCTGTTGTACACACATCTCCCTATACTGTCCAGATTTAATCTTCCTCTGAACCTATAAGAACTAAACCTGTATTTAAGACTCACATTATACATCATTGCATCATTCCCATATCATTTCTCACCATGCAACGCATATCCTTAATCCTCACTGGCCAGGTGTCATTTTCATGCATCATCACACTACTTACATATTCCTCATAGATTCTTCCCTTCATCGATAATGGTTACGCTCTGTTGTTTAGTAATGACAGACGTTCTTTATCTAATCTTAACTCTTGCAATCACACTAACACCTCCTCCACGCCGTGCTCAAACTTATCGACAACCTCAATAAATTGAAAGAAATTAACTGGTGTCAGCAGTCACTGATAAGCTTTATTCATATCAAATAACGCCCGAGTTAATGAAGAAAGCAAACGTCTCAAACTGGAAAGTTTTGAAATAAATAAGACAATATAGAAAGCGTGAAGATAAAATAAAACAAAAAGAGATGTCTCATTATTAAATGATGACTCACAAGCCGAGTCAATATTTTAAACCGTGACGTGGGCATGACATCACGGAATGGAATACATATATGGGCATAAAGATCGGAAGGAAGAGAAGCAAAGATAAGAAAAAGACACGGTGATTGTAAAGTTACAATCAACAAGCACATAAATCTCTTCTTCTTACCCCTTCAAAAGCAAGCCGGATGGCCAGACACACTGGTACAATATATTGGAAGCCATGTATTGAGAGGCAACTGTGTCTAGTGCCATGTGTTTGTATTGAGAGCCAGATGTGTCTGGTTCCGTGTGTTGAGAGCCAGCTGTGTCTGGTGCCGTGTATTGAAAGCGTGGTAGTCAGTTAAAGAGTACAACAAGGTTACAATTATGGAAATAGCTTGAAAGTTTGTGGGTGTCTAAATTAGTTTCTCAAGTCTCTTAAATACTTACAAAGGTGTTGGGTCACAGGATGTATATATTAGTGTTGACACAATTAACCGGAAGTGGAATCGAGAGTCAAAAAAATGCAACTGTTTGAGATATCTGTATCAGAATCAGAAAAATTTGAACCCATTTCAAAATTCTTTGAATTTTTCTTTTTTTTTAACTTAATTTTAATTGTTGGTACTCAGTACAAAATGATGAAAATTGATTGATTTTAACCAATAAAACAAAAATCTATAGATCACTTCCCCGCAAGTGTATTTCTTACGTATGCACACATATTATATGAGTTTTAACGGTAATCTGAAAATTAAAGAAAAACAACACTGTAGCTATATTTTAGAAATTTTAAAAGAATCAGAATCGGTAATTGTATCAGAATCAGAGAAAATATTGGAATCGTCCCATCGCTAATATATCTAAATGACAGCGTGCTATGATTGGCTCAATAGATACCGTCACAGTATACAAATCCTATTTATGACCATTTTTGCACTAATACAGTTATGAAAGGTATAAAGCCACAATTACCAATCAGTTATGAGAACAACTATCAACTTATGTTCAATTAATTGTATACAATGAATTGTTTACAAAAGTAATTCGTTACGTGATTCATTTGTTGTACTGCCCTTCGTTCACTCCTAACAGAACTGGATGTTTGATCTCTGAACACTTCAACTCATGTGTCAAAACACAATTCCCTTCTTTTGTAACGCGTTTACACACATGTTTACACACACGTTAACATGTAAACACACGGGAGTCAACACGTTGTAGACTCAGTCGCAAAGGCGACAAAGAATAGGAAAGAACTTCAACTCACTGTTTCAGGTTTGGAGAAAATACTTTTAGCCCTCATTCTGCCACCATGTGTGGCTTCTCGTTATGGTTGTGACATCACCCGCATCTCAAAAGTGATCCTTGGTTTGTGCACACGTTCTTTTAATAGTCTTTTTCTTTACTGTGACGTCACTTTGCACATGGCTTGGCACTACAAATTTACCCCAATAGGGTTGACTCGTTATAAAACAGACGTGTAACTTGATCCCCGCCCCCAACAACCACCACCATACCAAATTTTCTTACTTATTCATCCACGAAATTATTTGTTTTGTCGGCTGAAAAATTCCGTTTTGGACAAAACTCAAGTTGTATTGATCCTCTTAAATGCAGTGTATCTCTTGATGCCAGGCCCCAAATCCAGGAGCATGGCTTACGGTATGAAGTAGAAACTACTACTACTACTACTACTACTACTACTTCCCTCACCATCATCATTCAAAGACGATTTGGCTAAGATTCAATATGTCTATGTCGTTTTATTTTTTCCTTTGTATTGTTGCTTGTCAAACCAAATTAGAGAAATTACCTTCTTTAAAAATACCTTTACGCACATTGTAAATATCTGAACATCATACATATATATATATATATATATATATATATATATATATATATATATATATATATATATATATATGATGTTCAGATGTATATGTGTATGTTTGTTTGTGCGTAAATATTTAACCGATGAACTCTTTCTTAAACTACTAGTCATATAACATTAAAATTAATACGAAATAGTAATCATACACCAATGATAATTTATAACAAATAAAATCTTTGTTTGGATGGATGAACAACACGTACAGAAATATGTCGGCAAGTTGAAATGCAAAATGTTCATTTCAACTTGCCAACATATTTCTATTTCTTTCTGCACATGCCCAAATTTAATTCATTTCTTCGGGTCGTTTAAATCTTTCTTACCTATTACTCGATAGATACATCGATAGGTTGGTTGGTTGTTTTTGTTTTACGGCATATCAACCCTTTTCAGGTTATTTAATGCCGAATCCAAAGATTTTGAAGGAAATTTTTTTAATAGAATGTATTTGTTGTTTTCAAATCGGTTTCTATTTAACCCATAGTTGGGACCCTAACAAGTACTACCACTCCAGGTCAGAGTGGACCTGGGAGCAATGGCAATTAAAGGGTGGCTCCACACTCCCCAAAATCCGCAAGCTGGGGCCTCACCACTGGATATAGTTTAAGGTCATACATCAGTAGAGAACGTGGCTGGAGCACTAAAAGTTTGGGTTTCGATTCTAGCTGTTTCACCCGCTGCTAGCAAAACTGTTTGTTTGTAAAAAGTCAAAAAAAATCGAGCACTGTAAAAAAAAAGAAAAAAAGCTACGGTCAAATGTTTAAATAAATAAACATTCGAGCATGTCGGTTGAAGATGAAGGGGTATTTTCCTTGATTTTTTTTCAATATGTCACCATTATTTTGCCATTTCCTAATGCTTTTGTTCCTGGACATTTAAAGTTTAGTGCGTAGTATCAAAAATATTGGTCTTATGTTCAATTTTTCAATATATGCGAAATTGTTCAATATTTTTTATTGCATTTTCATCCCAAACAAAGCACAGTGCAATTTTGATATAGGGGCTACTATCTGGGAAATAATTTGCAGGCGTACTATGTAGGGAGTTGAGCAGCAAGATATCTCTTTACATTACACTTGAACTTCTGCATGTCAGTACAGCCAGGGAAGTAGGGACTCGGAAGGGAATTCCAAATTCTAGCAGTCCTAGGAAAGAAACTATTAGAGTGGAAGGCTTTCTTGCATCTAAAAGTTTCTACTGTGTAGGGGTGGAATTTTGCTACTTGTCGGATTAGTCAGGAGTATTTAAATCACGGGGGGGGGCAATGACTTGTAGTTCGTTGGAGCACCTACCATTAATATACTTGTACAACAGGCAGAGGGATGCAACATTTCGTCGATAGGACAGAGGTTGAAGCCTAGCTGGGTGCGGGACCTATTAGGTTAGCGACTTTCTTTTGAATCCTGTCTAAGAGGAAGAGACTAGTAGCAAATGCAGCAACCCAAATGTGAGGAATACTCCATACATGGGCGAATGGTAGCCTTTTATGTATATATATATATATATATATATATATATATATATATATATATATATATATATATATATATATATATGAACAAATGATTAATAAAACATGTTAAAAGACATCTTGAAAAAGAGTTAAAAACATATTTAATTTTAAAAAAGGAAGCACAAGATAAGTGGATAGTCCTTAATCCGCGGAGTTTCGAAAAAATACTCTCCTTCTCATCAGAGGGCAGGAATTAGCAAAATGCAGGATCGGATTTTGCATACAAAAGTATTTAATGAAACTACAAGTAAGCCACAGATCTTACTTGGTTAAAAAGAAAAGGGTGAGGTAAGGGGAATAGGAGGTAAAAGAAAAATGATAAAAAGATTTCACATGAATGGATAGTCCGGTGAAGGGTAAAAAATCCAAGAATGGTAAAATCCAAAACGGTCGAATTAAAAATTTCCAATCCAATGGGTAAATTCCAAATGGTCCAAAATGATCCAAAAAGCAGAGTTCCTTGGAAAAAATCGCAAATGGGATAAATTCCAAATCATTAAAAGAAAAAGCACTGGAGAGAATATTTAAAACACGTCTGTCAAGGCTGGGGAATCAAGTATATATATATATATATATATATATATATATATATATATATATATATATATATATATATATATATATATGTATATCCACATTCATGCTCTATTTGTGGCCTTGTTCGCAAGTCCCTTGCTGGACTAAAAAGTCATCAGAGGCAAAAGCATAAATGAGTTTTATAAATATGGGTTGTCCGAACCTCATACGTCGAAATCGACAGGAAAGTCCATCATATATATATATATATATATATATATATATAGAGAGAGAGAGAGAGAGAGAGAGAGAGAGAGAGAGAGAGAGTCTTTTATTTCCGGCATGTTTCTGAGCACGTTTAAATATCCATAAACATTATGTATTATAACGAATCCTTGTTAGGACGATACAAACATTATAATTAGTTACTTAGGCCAACATTGAAATCACAGATATTAATCCTAACACATCAATAACAACTGGTTGAGAAAGAAAGAGACAAACACCTTACTTTCCTTATATAAATATCTTTCCTTCACGGCTGAGACAATTTTTTATTTTTGTACCTTTTCTCCACGTTAAAAAACGACCCTGGTGTCTAACTCTGTCCCGTGGAGAGGCATAGTAAATAGGTGTATAAATATCTTTTGCAGCAGTTGCGACCTAAAGCATAAGTCCTTGATTTCCAGTAATAAATATTAGTAACGGTAAACAAATAGAAAAGGATTACCGTGACGGTAGGAACCAATTGTAAAAAGAGAAAAGGAGTAAATCACTTGTCAAATTAATCCGTTACAGTGTATAACTATTTAAACGGAAACAAATCGGCATTCAATTATAAATTATACATTTTTGTCAAATTTTATAAGATTTGAAGGATTTTTTTTTTTTTGATCATGATTGTTTTGTATTATTTTGTATTATTTTGTATTATTTTGTATTATTTGGATTATTTGGATTATTTTGTATTATTTTGTATTATTTTGATTATTTGGATTATTTTGTATTATTTTGTATCATTTTGTATTATTTTGTATTATTTTGTATCATTTTGTATTATTTTGTATCATTTTGTATTATTTTGTATTATTTTGTATTATTTTGTATTATTTGGATTATTTTGGATTATTTTGTATTATTTTGTATTATTTGGATTATTTTGGATTATTTGGATTATTTTGTATTATTTTGTATTATTTTGGATTATTTGGATTATTTTGGATTATTTGGATTATTTTGGATTATTTTGTATTATTTTGTATTATTTGGATTATTTTGGATTATTTGGATTATTTTGGATTATTTTGGATTATTTTGTATTATTTGGATTATTTTGTATTATTTTGTATTATTTTGTATTATTTGGATTATTTTGGATTATTTGGATTATTTTGTATTATTTTGTATTATTTTGTATTATTTTGGATTATTTGGATTATTTTGGATTATTTGGATTATTTTGGATTATTTTGTATTATTTTGGATTATTTTGTATTATTTTGGATTATTTTGTATTATTTTGTATTATTTTGTATTATTTGGATTATTTTGTATTATTTTGTATTATTTTGTATTATTTGGATTATTTTGTATTATTTTGTATTATTTTGTATTATTTGGATTATTTTGGATTATTTGGATTATTTTGTATTATTTTGTATTATTTTGTATTATTTTGGATTATTTGGATTATTTTGGATTATTTGGATTATTTTGTATTATTTTGTATTATTTTGGATTATTTTGGATTATTTGGATTATTTTGGATTATTTGGATTATTTTGGATTATTTTGTATTATTTTGGATTATTTTGTATTATTTTGGATTATTTTGTATTATTTTGTATTATTTTGTATTATTTGGATTATTTTGTATTATTTTGTATTATTTTGTATTATTTGGATTATTTTGTATTATTTTGTATTATTTGGATTATTTTGTATTATTTTGTATTATTTGGATTATTTTGTATTATTTTGTATTATTTTGTATTATTTGTATTATTTTGTATTATTTTGTATTATTTGGATTATTTTGTATTATTTTGTATTATTTGGATTATTTTGTATTATTTTGTATTATTTGGATTATTTTGTATTATTTTGTATTATTTTGTATTATTTGGATTATTTTGTATTATTTTGTATTATTTGGATTATTTTGTATTATTTTGTATTATTTGGATTATTTTGTATTATTTTGTATTATTTTGTATTATTTGGATTATTTTGTATTATTTTGTATTATTTGGATTATTTTGTATTATTTTGTATTATTTGGATTATTTTGGATTATTTTGTATTATTTTGTATTATTTTGTATTATTTGGATTATTTTGGATTATTTGGATTATTTTGTATTATTTTGTATTATTTTGTATTATTTTGGATTATTTGGATTATTTTGGATTATTTGGATTATTTTGGATTATTTTGTATTATTTTGGATTATTTTGTATTATTTTGGATTATTTTGTATTATTTTGTATTATTTTGTATTATTTGGATTATTTTGTATTATTTTGTATTATTTTGTATTATTTGGATTATTTTGTATTATTTTGTATTATTTTGTATTATTTGGATTATTTTGTATTATTTGGATTATTTTGTATTATTTTGTATTATTTTGTATTATTTTGGATTATTTGGATTATTTTGGATTATTTGGATTATTTTGGATTATTTTGTATTATTTTGTATTATTTGGATTATTTTGGATTATTTGGATTATTTTGGATTATTTTGTATTATTTTGTATCATTTGGATTATTTTGTATTATTTTGTATTATTTTGGATTATTTGGATTATTTTGTATTATTTTGTATTATTTTGTATTATTTTGGATTATTTGGATTATTTTGGATTATTTGGATTATTTTGGATTATTTTGTATTATTTTGGATTATTTTGTATTATTTTGGATTATTTTGTATTATTTTGGATTATTTTCCCAACGTTTTGCTCGATTTAATATCCGATTTTATTCAGATATATCTTGTCAAACTCCAGAATGTTTCCATTGAACTCGGGAATCTAGACGAAATTTTTAACGGAAAACTTTATTTACTTCACGAGGATAGCATGCTCTCGTTCCGTCAGCCATGACTGGATAGAGGTCCTAAGTAATTCGAAATTGTATTTTTTTTTTCGGTTGCCCACACTGAGAATTGAACCTTCAACCTTCAGGAGAATATCACTTTTACAATTGATTTTTCCAAGTACTCTAACCACTGCGCCACAGGTCTTTGAGGACACTCGAATGACACACAAGATGATAACATGAATAAGTAATCCTCAGAAACGTAATGATTGTTTTAGTTTGAAATATCAAACTTATATTTTCCTTTTTCAATTTCTAATCCAGATTACAGCTTTGCAGCATGACAAACTGACCGATTCTTTGGTCAGTAAAAGCAAATTGAATGACCAACACCTGATTCAAATTTGGAGTTTACCTTATTTGCAGCTTCAATACAACATTCCTTGTGTATTGAACTTGACCACTTGGACAAGACTGGTAAGTCAGTTAGCAATGTTAAATTGTTGTAACAGTGTGTATCAGCAGCAGCCGAAGAATAGCTGACTAGTGAAGGTATTAGCAGTAGCAGCACCATATACAAATTAGCAAGTGTGCAAAGGCTTGCATCACGAGAAAAAGAAGAAGGTTGAGGAGAGCAAGAAAATGTGTGCACCAGGAAAAATGGACCTGAAGTCGAAGGCAAGAAATGGCTGGCTATGGCCAGGGTAAAATCGAGAAAAGAAAAGTGCGTCAAACGAGATAGATGTATGACATTGGTGGCGGTGAGAGACTTTTAAGCTGGTGTCGAGACGGTGGGGTTTTATTTATCTCCTAGCAGACAAAATGAACAGTAAAAAAAACGAAAAAAGCATTGTTTGGAAAGTAACGGCATTAAATGACTTTTGTTAAAACTGGAAAAAAATCTGAATCGGATTTATTTATTTTTGTTTGTTCCTTTGTGATGGTACTGGACGTCAAGGGGGTCCAAGAGAGATTTGAACTGTAACCGACACAGTCCGAGTATAACAGCCACGTTACACTGTAAGAAAGATGACAAAACTATAAATAACATGCAAACAATCGAAATACGATAAACAACAATAACAACAACTACGACAATCATCAGCATCACCAACATAAAGCCAGAAAGAAGCCTTACAGACTATTATTACTATTACTGATAACACACATATATTCATCTGTCTACGTAACAACCTTTCACATTTTTTACTGGAGGGTCAATACCTATCAAGACAAAAAGGCCACTCGAGGACAAGGGTAATGAGTGTCAGGCGACCGATGGGACCAGTAATGGTGGAACTTAGGTAATGTTTGTTTATTTAAGAGGACAGCTCGACGGGGACATGTTTACATTAGACTTGAAAACAACCATGTTATAGTCAACTGGGAGGCAACCCTGTGGTATTGGGTTCAACAAACGGGTACTTCTAGGAAAGAAACTTTCTTCATGGAATTTATGTTTATTTTAGGTACAGACAAATAAGGGAAATTGTTAGCAGTTGTTTTAGCTAGATGAGTTCTGCTGCGAATGTTTCACAGGATGAACCATAGATAGAAGCTCAGTCGAGCACCTGCCATGAAAATAACGATTCAGCAGAGATAAACTCGCTATGTCTCTTCTGTGAGAAAGCGATAGTAAAATGGAGAATAGGGTATTGCCTATTGGATTTTGCAGTCGATTCTGAACCCTGTCAATGCAGGAGAGGGTTTTCCTAGCAGCTCTTTCCAAGATTTACATGAAACAAGCACGAAGGACAATACACACACACACACATACACACACACACACACACACACACACACACACACACGTTTAAATACTGGTGCAATCAAATCGCTCACACAAACACAAACATAAGACATAAATGCTCTCATTTCTTTTCTCTAAATACAAAGTGTTATGTTTACAACTGCTGTTTATTCGTTTGCAATTTCTTTCCACGTTAACAGAAACTCAAAATGAAAAGATGAGTGAGTGAAATTGCTTAAGAATATATATTTATTTGAGCGCACTTGTCGACTCGTCGTAAGTTTAACACAACAATTTCTACAACACGGAAATAAGCATAAATAAACTAAATGAAGTCGTATCTCAAAACGTTCAGCTGCAAAACAAGTCACCAGTTTTGTAGAAGGATTGCTAAAATATGAAAAGATAGTTTTGTAGAAGGATTGCTAAAATATGAAAAGGTAGTGAAGCAGAAATTTCAAATCGAATCTTTACTCCATACTTGTCACACCTCCACTCATGTGTCACACAGTTACAGCAGTTTGTTACAAAAAAGTTTGAAACAGAGGAGCAGGGGAAGATGAGCGAGTAGTACTGCAACAATAATTGAGGAACATGAGTTTGACTGATGAAGAACATTATTGGAGTGCAAATTATTTCACCTGAAAAATGAAAACATAAATAAACTTCTAAACAAACCAAGAATAATTTGAGTTGAATTTGAATTAATTTCTGTGTGATTTTCCCTTTTTGCATCGATTGTTAGCATCACCAACATTAGATTGTTAGCGCTAAAAAGCGTCGTGTAGATGTTTCTCTTGTTAATCAATAACACATTTTTGGCATTTTTAACAAGAGCCAACAAAACAAACAAAAAAAAAGGGTGAAAAGAAAAATATACAACAAATAAATGTTACCAAAGGCAAGAATAAATTATTATTCTACCTATCTGAATATTTTTTGTGGGTGCTTTAACTTAATTTACATTGTTTATTTATTTCAAAAATTCAAAACAACAATAGCCCCAAGTCTGTTCAGTTAGAACAAAAAAGTGACCGTCTCATCACAGCCATGTGGAATCTCGGTAATTGCTCAATAATCGAAAATTAAATAAAATACTGGTAGAAACACATTCAATAAATGCCACCAGGCGTGCGAAAATGTAATGTTCTACCAATGTTTTGTTTAATTTTCGATTTTTGAGCGATTATAGACGCTTTCCATGGTTTTAGTGAAACCGTCATTTTTGAAAAAAATTATTTGTAATGGGTGTAATGATTTACTATTTGCTTTTATTTCAGGGTCAGACACTGTTGACTGGTTATGCAGATGGACATCTGTTTTGGCATACATTAACTAAAGCTGAAGATTATGGTCCTTTAAATCCAAAAAGTAAGCAATTAATTTCATCCTATTTTATGAACGTCAATTTTTAAGCCCGATTCGTGATATGACGAAAATAAGTCAAAACTATTGCTATTGCTACCGCGTCTCTCATTCAGTCACAAAAGAAGACAAGACATTAGATTGTCTGCCATTTTTGATTTCCGGTTTCTGCTCTGCAAATGGGAAGATGGTGACAAGCAAGATATGGTCTCTTCTGATAAATGATTATCTTACTCCAAGACAACACGACTTCTTTTTCATATTGATTAGTTTGTCTTCTTATCGATTAGTTTTGTCTGCTTTTTTTTATTGATAGAGAGAGAGAGAGAGAGAGAGAGAGAGAGAGAGAGAGAGAGAGAAATAGTAAGAGAATGAGAAAGCTTTGTTATTTCTTTCTTATCGATGAGTTTCGTTTTAATGATTTTAAGTAGTGAATAGAAATTAAATTCCGAAACGACAGCAAACATGCAGAGACACCTATTAATATTTGTTAATAAGATTATGTCTGTTTGTTTGGAGTGACATTATTGTTGTTCTCTCACTTTAAAGTTTGAAATAGCATTTTAGTTGAAGTTCATTTGCTTGCAGAAAAGACTGAATTTTTGTAACAATTCCGGGGGGGGGGATTTAGTAGGGGGTGCACCCTGTTGCATTGGCTTTGCCAAATAAACGCATCTTTACAAATGATGTACGTTTTTGTTCATTGTTTGTTCACCTTAATAACAAGGGATGAAGATATTCTCTTAATCTGTTCGGAGATGATTATTTCATTGAAACTTGAATAAACGGAATCGAAATCGTTTTTCTGTTTTTCATTAACAAAACTTTATTCATGTTTTTAGTTAGCACTGTACCTTAATATTCCTCAATATTTTATTTATTTGCATTTTATATGCATGCGTGTATATATATATATATATATATATATATATATATATATATATATATATATATATATATATATATATATATATATAAGAATAACAGTATAGTTCAATTCCAAGATCGGTCCTGGATATGACCTTAAATTATATCCGATGGTGAGGCCCCAGCTTGCGGGCTTTGAGGAGTGTGGAGCCACCTTTTAATTGCCATTGCTCCCAGGTCCACTCTGACCAGGACTAGCAGTACCTGTTAGGGAAATAGAAACCGACTAAAATAAAAACAAATATACTCTATTAAAAAATTGTTCTTCAAAATCACTGAATTCATCATTAAATAGCCTGAAAAGGGTTGCTATGCCATAAAACAACAACAACAACAACAACAACCAACCAATTCTAAGATCCAAATATTTATTTTTCATGCAAAATATCTCTTCCAGCATGTTAAAATTTCGGTACATTCTTTACAGATCCTTTCGTTATGCAGAAACAGACGATTATTATTATGTCAATACCGTCTCTTTTCAGTGCATATACTTTTTAGAAAATATAGAAATTCTTTGCTCAAATAGAAAAAAATGCATGACAATATAACGCAAGAAGAAAATATATATATATATATATACTTCATGTGCCTCCTTACAGTGACTTAATTCACAAAACATTGTAGCCTATATTGCGCTGTAGAAAAACCTACTGTTGATTTTATAAAATTATTTTTTATATAATGGCTTGAATTGAAGTTTAAAATACGAAAATCAAGTATCATGGTTTAATTGTGTTCTAAATAGAAACATTCATTTCGAACGAACCTCTGTCATATCTAAGAATCTACTGTTGATTTTATATGCCTGTCCTTACTGCTTGTGCAGTAATAATGGCTTAAGTTTAAACTTAAAATAAAAACGTCAAATATCATTGTGCAGTTGTGCTTTAAACAGAAACATTCATTTCAAACATTCCTTGTTATATCAAAATCCCTACTGTTGATTTTATATGTTGGGCCTTTCAGCTTGTGTGATAATAAAACTTCTCAAATGTACTTGTGATGTTAGGCTGTGTAAGGTGTTAACTTTGATCAAAATCGTCTGTTCCTTCTTTCATCAAATTATTTCGATTATCGAACTTATCGAAAACATTCTGATATTAAAAGCTAATCTAAGAATACTGTCAAGTATCTTCGAGTGAAATTTTATAAAAATCGCCAGTAGTTTTCGAGTCCATAGGGAACAAACGCACACACAGATATACGCACAAAGTTCCTTTTATATAATAGTATGTATATTTAAGCACGTCTGATTGAACACGACAGAGTTATTCTTTTTTCCGATTTTTCTGGATATCTTTTCCATTCGCCGAGCGGTGTTTTTTTTATTTCAGCTGGTATGTTGTATATAATAGCGCCCAAAGGTTGTTGCTCAACCATATTCTTCTCAAACACTTTCTATCCATGCGTCCGATCGTCGCCAGGAGCGATTGTTGTTATCGTTTCTTTTTTTTTTTCTTTGAGGCTTTGTGTATTTATAGTTTTTTTTTTTTTTTTTTTTTTTATTGGTTATAAAGATGGGAGCACGATGGCTAGGGGCGAATTATTTTATTTTTTTATTTCGATTTTTTTATTTTATAGTTTGTTTATTTAGTTTCTTGTTAGTTATTAAATACTTTTAGTATATTTGTCTCGGTGTTAAATGAGATCCAGTTAGTAAGGGGATGTAGTTTTTTTATTAGTATGGTTTTTAGTAATTTTAGTCGTTGTGTGCAATTGTTAAGGTATCGAATTTTATTATTGTTAGTTTAGATATTTCTAATGTCGGACTACTGTAGGTTTTTATCGTGGATTGTTAAGTATTATTTTATGGCGCTATTGTCAACTAAATGATAGGTTAGTCATCGGGAGGGGGGGGGCCTATGTATGCGTCGTATGAATTTTTAGAGTGGGTTCGAAGACATTCTTCAAAGGGGCAAATAAATTCATACACTACATTAGTTTGGTTTAGTCTGGTATTAATATTATTATTGTTTTTAATTATTAAATTGGAGGTTTTAAATTGAGTATAATATATTATTAGTTTGATTTTTTTTTTGTTCTGGTCTGTGGATCTGATGGTTCTTTTAATTAGGTTTGCTATTTTTTTTTTCATCTGTTTGTTATTAGTGTGTAGTTGATTTTTATAGTATACTTTGATGGTGTCGTTTTTGTTTGGGTTAGGGTTTATGTTTTTATTGTGGAGTGAGTTTAAATAGAGTTTTAGATGCGTATCAACGATTTTATTAGGAAAATTATTGTTTATTAGGGTTTGTTGTATGTTTGTAAAATATTTGTCGGATTGATGCTATATTGAATGAACGGTGAATCAAGTTTTTTATTAGGGCAGTTTTATATTGTTCTGGTCATTTGCTATGGTAATTTAAGAGTAGTGCATTATTGTTGGTAGGAATTCCTTTTGAACTTCCGGGAAATAAAGCCACTTAATGCCTCTATTTATCAGAACAATACATGCTAAAGTAAAATTTAAATAAAACAAATAAAATTTAATAATAGTTGTTCGTAACCATGACCATAGGGTGAATAATTGCATGCCCCCCCTCTCTCCCCTCTCTCCCCACTCTCCCCTCTCTCCCCTCTCTCCCCACTCTGTTAAACCAAAACAAACAATGCCATGAGATTTTGGTAAATTTTCAGATTTTACAAGAATATGCATATTATTTTGGAATAATATTAGACTATTTCTTAAATAAACATAAGTTTTCATTTAAATTCAAAAGTTTAGAAAGCTAGTACAATGCAGAATTTTAAGAAAAACAACCAAATATTTATTAGTTTAAAATCAACTAGTTTCGGCAATATAACGACCATCATCAGGATTAGAATCAGTTTGTGTTTTTTTCTTTCTTCTATGAGAAAAAACATTTCACTAATTCATTTCACACACGAACCACACGTTCCTTGTGATTCAGAATATTTTAAAACATCACCATTGAAAAAAAGTACATGGACTTTATTTTTCTAGTGACACAAGGGAAAGAAAAAGAAAAAAAACACAAACTAATTCCATTTCTGATGATGGCGTTATAACGTCGAAACTTGCTGATTTTAAACAAATAATTTTTTTAAAATCTGTGTTGTACTGGCTTTTTAAGCTTATAGATTTCAATTAAAAATTAAACAACACTTACATTGCAGAGAAAAAACTTTAGTAATAAGTTGTACTAATTTCTTTAAACATTGCTTTTAATCTATTTTTGCTCGGCAGTGTATCCTGAGTTGAGGTCAGACTTGAAACGAGGAAGGGTGCCAGCTCACCAGGCGGAAATATTAAATGTTGATGCATGTCCGGCCAGATTATCGTTATCTTCTTGCAGGTATCAGTATCACAAACTGTATTTTACTTCGGGGCATATTATTATTATTTTGGATATTCCATCTTTATTTTATTCAGTTTTTTTTTTCATGACAATGGCAGTTGATAGAGACGTTGAATCTCTACGGTTCCAGATGAGCATTGTCTGAAGGTAGCGGTTTCAATCCTACCCAAAGCCGGTCAGAGGCTTACTTGGCCAAAAAAACGTGATGAGACAACAACAACTACGGATGGCAGTGATTGCTGAGAATGCAGTTAGGAGATTCGAAGTTCCTATCCGTCGCGGTTACCACCTGACGAAGGCCAGAGGAATAGTTGGCCGAAACGTCGTGAAAACAACAACTAATAAAGATGAAAACAACTAATAAAGATGAGAATAATAGTCCGAAATAAAATTAAATTAATATATATAATGCTCATCTCAAAAATGAATTCCAATTAAGGAATAATATATATTGCACATGTAGGTTCCTCGAGGTACAAAGATGAAGAAAGAAAAATTGCTTACAAAAATTTTAGCCATGTAATAACTTTGTACACGTTTGCACAGGCATTATGCAAACACTCCAGACCCAACACGTTGTAGCAGAGTACGTCACAAGGAATAGAAGACAAGTAAAAACTCGACTAACTTTTTTCAGTTGAAACATTTATTTCCACGTACTTACCTGAATAAAATGTGATCCTCGACCCCTGTCCACTCGAATGTCATCGAGATCCTCTGTATGCGCTCGCGTGTTCTTCTTTTTATGTATTTTTCTTTTCTTCCTTGCCATAATGTCACTTCACACATGACTAGGCATTTGCATACAGCAGCCATCCGCACGTCGGCGCTTTTACAGCTTGACGAGTTTTTGCTGTGAATGTTAAACAGTTTTACCTCCTTCTTCAAACGACTTCTTTCAAGTCATGGCTGACAGAACGAGAACATTTTATTTTTTTTACATAGGCATCACCACTTATCAAGGCCAAGAGGCCACTCGAGTGCACATGCTATCCAAGTGGATTATATAAACGGTTCCATTCACAATTGTATGCAGATTCCCGAGTTCGACAAGATACAACTGAAGAAAGTCGGTTACAGTGACCGAAACGTGAAAACTCACACTCAAAATAAGAACAGTAGTTCGAATGATACAAATGAAAAAATATTCTTTCAGATTTGGAAAATACTAGAACATGCCACAATTACTAAAAAAAAAGTAACTTGTATTTAGAAATAAACATTGGTGACCAAAGCATCTCGAGTTAATTTAGTATCAGTGATAGAACGCAACATTATAATAGCGAAATTAGACATTCTTAATATTGAATTTTATGGCACATAAATAGTCTCGACTTAATTGTCATGTTACAGTAATGAATATATACCAAAATTACGAAAAACTATACAGTAGAAAAAAATTATTGAGGAAAACATTTTGTGACGAAAATTAGTGAAAACAAAATGTCTGGCATTAATAAAAATATTTTTTAGTTTAAATGAGTTACTTCCCTTGTTATTATGTCACGTATTCCCCCCAAAAAATATGGCGAGCATTTTTTATGGTTAAAATAAAAAAATTTGTTGTTTTTTTTTTAATACCCTAAAGTTTTCTGGATTTTTGTATAACCAGTAAGATGATTGGAAGGCTCAGATCATAATCAGTTCAGAGTCATACTGCATCAGAATATGTCAGCTTTTGAGGCATATTTTTTGTAGCTTTTTTATTTATTGCCATTTCACTCAAAACAAGGCACAGGGTTACTAAGTCGTGAGGGGGCTACTATTTGGGACCAGATTTGCAGAGATACTATTTATGGAGTTGGGCAGTGAGATGTTTGTTCACATTACACTTGAAATTCTGCATGTCAGTGCAGTCGGGGAAACAGGGAATTCCAAAGTGCAGCAGTCCAAAGGAAAAAGCTATTCGAGTAGAAGGTTTTACGGCATCTAGGAATCTCTACAAGGTAAGGGTGGGATTTTGCTGCTTGTCAGGTTTGCCGAGGGTATTGTCGTCGAAGGGGTATTAGTGCTTGGAGTCCGTCAGAGCACTTGCCATTGAAATACTTGTAAAACAGACACAAGGATGGTAGTTTCTAAGTTTTAGCTTAAGTGGCAGACAGAAATGTAATATTTTTTATATTACAGACTGGCTCATTCAGTATAGTGGACCAAGAGACTAGGCTTCAGTCCTTTGTCAAAAACTAAAATATGGTACTTTATGCTTCCTTGCTAAACAGCATATACTTTTATACTTTTTCTTCAGTTGAAATGACAAAAACCATCTGATTATGTTAGAGATGATGGTTGAAAGTGAAGCTGGTTTGTGCAGAGCCAGCCTCACTTTCTCGTCTCAACCAGCCCGATCTAGCAGCAGGACAGGGCTGAGAGAGTTCAAGATCAGGTGGGATGCAGGAGCTGCAGGAATTGTCAACGTCCTCCTACATGCAGCACCTGGTTTACCCAAATAGTTACCCATCTGGTACTAGCCAGACTCAACATTGCTTCACTTTGGTGATCTAATAAGAACAAGTGTATCAACGTGATTAACTCAGCATTATAAAGTGAAGATCAAGGGTAAGCGGAAAAGTAGTTGCTTTATCCTCTACATCCCAATGTAATAGCCAATGAAAAATTAGCCTTTAAATCGCTCCTGGCTATCGCTGATCCATATTTTTGTTTATACATAATAAACAAAACTTCAGCATGTTATTTAATAACGTAACTCCATTTGATAGAAAATGAAATACATTTTTGAATGACGATTTCAAACTTATCTTTTCAGTTCAGATGGTTTTATCAAAATTTGGGAAACATCAGGAACGTTAATCAGGGAAATCATTTTAGACGATTCTTTGGGCTGCATTTCCTTTCTGAATGATCTTGGAGATTTGCTTGTATCTTTCAAGAACCACATCTTTTGTATACCACATTCAAAAGGTAAGTTAACTCTCAGATGACTATGCTTTCTCTTTCTCTTTCTAGTTATCATATATATATATATATATATATATATATATATATATATATATATATATATATATATATATAAAAAATATATATATATATATTATTTATTTTTTTTGGTAAGGTGATTGATAATTTATAATTCAAAATTAAAATTCAAAATTAAAAATCCATTTCATAAGAAGGAGCACAACAAAGCCAATAAATTGTACGATCGTTTCGGAAACGATGTTTTTTATTGTGACAGACATGGAGTCAAGGACAATAATTTTAGCATATAGTTTTTTATGAAAACAAAGTCTCCTCATCAGCAAAATATTGGGTGTTTTTTTTTTTTAAATAAAAGACACCATAAACAAACCTAGCATTTAATTAGTGCAGATGAATCGTTGCGATTGCAAGAGAAGAATCAGCAACAATAAAGAAATGGGAATTTATTGTCGCTGACCCTTCTCTTGCGGACGACAAATATCGAAAAATTCACTAAAAACATCAATTCCTTCACCCTCAACTGGGCACTTTTCTACAAGGAGGGGTCCCTTTTTCCACAAATATTTTCGAAAGTCATCCTCTCTTTTCGATTGACAAGCCTTAATTTAAACCTTTACCACTTCCAGTTTGGCGAGGGACGCAACGGCAAAGACGTCTCGTTTTTGTTTTTTTTCACGTTAACTTCCTCCTTCGCGGTACAGGTTCGAGCTTGCCTACCTACTACCACTTTTTTTTTTTTTGCTCAACACACACACCTCCAAACACGCGGGCTTGTATACTCTAAATCCAGAATTCATTGAATTTTTTTTTTTTAAACAAATCGGACAATCTATATATCTATAAAAGTGAAAATGTCTGTGTATGTGTCTGCTGTGTGTGTACATTTCCCTACCAAATAACTATGTCAATTTTCGGTCTACAGACTCGAGATTTGACATAAGGGGTATTGAAATCTTTTTGATCGGTTTTCGGCCAGAAATTTGGCTGTTAAGGGGTTAAAATTCAACGATTTGGCCTTTAAAAATTCTAACAAACTCCTCCGCCAATTTTGGATCTAGACACTTGAAATTTTAGATCTTTAGACATGGATCAAAGTTTTTTTGTCTAAATATTTGAAATTTTACGTAAAGTGTATTCAGACATAGGGCAAGCTTTTTAATC
>NC_136496.1:130744568-130757068 GCF_053919585.1 Euprymna scolopes | reverse complement strand
TATATATATATATATATATATATATATATATATATATATAAAAGTTACAATAAGTTTACTAAGGTAATCAAAATGGTAAACTTAAAATATATTATAAATATTAAAGAGTTAATATTTACAAGTAAAATAAACTCAGCCAGATATAAAAAGCTCAATAAAACCGAAAAGGAAATAGAGCTTATAATATGAACAAATGATTAATAAAACATGTTAAAAGACATCTTGAAAAAGAGTTAAAAACATATTTAATTTTAAAAAAGGAAGCACAAGATAAGTGGATAGTCCTAATATATTTTCATATATATATATATATATATATATATATATATATATAACCCCAATAACTTTTTATCCATTTCTGTAAGTTTAAATTTCAGTCCACCTATAAATTCCGATGAAATTGGTACTCTACCTCATCTCCTGGGGGTGAAAATCCAATGGAAACAGTAATGTAAATTTATTATGGGCTCAATAAAAAATTAAAGAATTATATACCGCTCTATTAACATATCGAGCACTTTTATCGTTTTTTTTTACCTTATTTCCCTAGATATATATGTATATATATATAGCTGCTAAGAGGTTGAAATTCAAAAATTGGAACTTGGCAAGTGTAATTTGACTAAGAGTGTACCTTCTATGCATGTGCAAATATGCCTTTATATGCTTAAATACATTCATTTCTGAAGTTTTCATGTATATATGGACTTAGCTCAGATGGTAACGAATAATAAGGGAAAACTATATACTTTGGTTTCGATTCTAGTCAATGGCACCCAAGTCATATTTATTTTTTTGTTAACTTTTGAAATCACTTTACAGTATATTAATCAATAGAAAATTGGCTCTACGATATTAAATACGAAATTGCATAAATTAAAATATCATATTTAAGTGTATTTTACAACCGGTCAATGTCGGGTGGTGTGCTAGTATATAATATATACGAGGGTTGTTACAAAAGTAAAATCTGTTCTTTTTTTTTTTATTCAAAGTGTTTAAGAGCTACGAAGACGAGAGTGGTCCATTAAAACGAGCAACATTTTGTGCTCCAGAATTTATTTTTCTACATAGTCACCACCATTCTCAATGCACTTTTGCCAGCGATGAATAATGGCTGTGCATGGGCGTCCAGAGCATGCTTTGTCATATGAGAGTTGTTCCAAAAGTAAAGTTTCCTATTTTTTTAAAGAGTTGAAGAGCTACGAAGACGAGAATGGTCCATTAAAACGAGCGACATTTTGTGCTCTAGAATTTATTTTTATACATAGTTACTACCATTCTCAATGCACTTTTCCCTGAAATTCAATGACACATCTCTGCTTCTGATGCACGTCCGTGACAGGGGTTGCTTTCTTAGTGTCACACACCGTCAATATGTGCAACAGAGAGATTAAACTTTCAGGTCATGAATGCATAAGTCCAGGCATCATATCAGTGCAATTTGCAATCTCCGCTGATCTATTCAGGCGGAATAAAAATAGGAGTCATTACTTTTGAGACGCCTCTTTTCATATATATATATTGTAGGTTGCTTAACTTTTTTATGGAAATTTCTCCAGACAATTATTACCTGAAGGAGGTCGAACAACACAAAAAATAAATACCAGCTCTACTAATAGCCATTTTAGTGTGGAGCACTTTTGTATATAGATAATATCTAGTAATAAATTTGAATTTATTACACACGCACACACATACACACACATACAAACACACACACACACACATACACACACACGCACACACGCACACACACATAGAAACCATGTCTTCAACAACTTTAATAAAGCATACATTCTTCAAGAATATTTCTGTGAAATTTAAAATAGTAAATGATGTAAATAATGTTGAAAGAAAAAAATTTTTTTTCCACAGTTTATCCTCATTCAAAATTTGATAAATTTGAAATGTCAGCTTCATCAGCCGAAGGTAAGTTTTTTTTTTTTTTTTTCATTTCTAAATGGAATGGACGTATCTTCTTTTAGATGCGTCAAAGCATTTTTCTAAAAACCTCTGTCTGTTGGCCTGTTCGTCATGTTTAGTTTGAAACGCCTTTTCATCACTAAATATGCACATGGAATGGGCACTATGGCCGTGGAGTCGGAAGGTATAATAAAGTCTGACCCTGACTCGTAGAACTCCAAAAATTGCAACTCCGACTCGTTATTTTAAAGACTTCTAATATCAAAACTAGTGGTTAATGACTTTGGAGATTAAGGAATCTTTTCTATGAATCCGACTCTTTCCAAAACAGCTGGCTGATTTTACAACCCTGATGGACACGTCATTTATTAAATGCACCTAAGCATCCATATACGAAGCTTTGTTCATCAGACGAAAACCGACAGAACCAAGCAAAAATCACAAACAAAAAAATGACAAGATATTAAGCGATTCATTATACTATTTTATTCATTCAAGATTTCAGAATTTGAGATCCTTAAAAACGTTCGGTTATAAATCTATATAATTATAAAACTCAAATGACCTTGTAACGGGTGTTGTAACCCAACATCCAGTTTACGACTTCCAGTTGCGCATGCATACATAAACAAATAATCAACGTGACAATAAAATGTATTGTTTTACTGTGTATGTTTTCAGCATCTCAATTGTTTCTATTTTTCGTGTTTAAATTATCCAAATAAACAATTGTTAATACTTTCTGCATTTTTTTTACATCGTTCATTTCCGTATTACGTTTAAGTTATTTTAACGCAATTTTCTTACAAATAAATCTACTTTAACACGTTGACAACTATAAGAGCATTTTACAAGAGTGATTTACCCACCGCCGTCATTTTATTTTTAATTTATTCTCCATTTTTTAATACACGTTTCTTAAAAACCATTCATACATTTTCTTCTACACTACCAACATAAATAAATAACCCCGAAAATATGTTTTTTTTTTAAATTTGCATTACAAATAAATAATCAATGCGGCAATAAAACATTATTTTACTGTGTACGTTTTCAGCATCCTAATTTTTCAAAGTCGTTTCCGCGGGACTATTCGGTTTTTACTTCCGGTAGTTATTTCAATGTATCCACCACGATTTGTAGACTCTAATCGATAAATGAAAAAAAGATCCTCTATTTTTTAAATTTAAATTCATTTCCAAATTTTTTTTTAAATTTAAAACAAATTGCTCGCCAGAACGTGCGTTTTGAGTTGAAACATAAAAGTCAAAGAACCTTAACAAAACCCTCTTTGCCGTAAAAACAAAATTGGGAGCACAGGTTTTTTTTTAAACAGTTGTTTCTACATAAGAAAATATGAACTTTATTTATTATTTAAACTATAAATTCTTAGGTGAAAGTACAGTTTTTTTTTTCGAAAAAAATTCACGGTACATATGCCTTTTGGTAACGTGCTAAAATATCTTTTTTATTTATATTTGTTTTTTTTTACGCCATTCTTACCATCAAGAGGGGTAGGGTGTTTTGTAACTATTCTGTGCTTTCAACTAACAATTTATTATTAAAAAAAAAAACAATTTATTATTTACAATTTATTATTACAAAAAAAGATATTGTGAAATTATATAAAAAAAGTTATTGTGAAAGTTGAATTTAACTTGAAAAAAAACCCAATACGATTAAGGTCCGATTGTTTTGTTTTTGCTTTTTTTTACCCTAAGAAAACTTTTTTAACAAAATTGAAAGTACACTTTTTTTTCTTTTTTTTACAGAAGTTTTTATATGCGAAAATATGAATGCTTTTTCTTTATTAAAGAAATTGTTAGGTGAAATACGGAAAAGTTTTTGGCAGATTTGACGTTTAGTTGTACAAATATCCTCAAACCAGGTAATCACTAAAAGGGACTCTTAAAAGTCAACATCAGTATTGAGAAGAAGGTTTTTTTACACGTTTTACAAACTTTAAGTGGGTAAAATATAATCACATAATTATTGAAAATGTGATCATGTGATTAGAATTTTTGTCCGGACAAAAATTCTGAATTAATGAGTTTCATGGTTTCTTATTTTTAATTTATTATTTTTAATGTTTTATTTGATAATTAATCTCAAGCAATTTGATTGGATTTTACCGTTTGCTTTAAATGCAAAACTTTCATATAGAAAGTTTGGTATTTTGTGTTTTACTCGGTGGTTTTAATTTTAAACTAGGTATTACTGCAATGCGATTGTTTTCTGTACATTAAAATAATTATAATATGACAATACAATATAAAATAAAATAAAACAACTATATAATCACTATTGATATCTTAGGATGTTAACGAATAATGTTTATTATTGTAAAAATAATATTTCTCATCGATGGAATAATAAATCAAAACCATTTTCGGGGGGGGGGGCGTGATTCTAAATTACTAACTTAATTTATTCAAATATTAATCATCATATTAATTATTAAAATATATGTGTGTGTGTGCGCGCGCACGTGGAAGTATTCTTTATTCACTTATATTCACTTTTATATACAGCAATCCTTATTTAAGAAGCTCAATGTAATTACAGAGCATATAATGAATAAATGACAAAAGTCTATGTTCCAAATATCATGATGTTGACCATCTTACAATTTATTCCTTTACTTCAGTTGACACTTACAATTCTTGACAGTATCTGTTTCATAGCACAAAATCATTCACTTAATTATTATATCAATTAACGAATCTATATTACTCTTAACTTATCAGAAGAAATAGCAACAATAAATTCACCAAAAGGAAATAAAATGCATTTTGACATGATTAAAAAATCCGAAAATTGGAAGAGAAGCTGGAAATTCCTAATAGTTTGCTTACATTACGACATTTTGAACTTATATATATATAGTCTGTTTATTATACAAAGATTATTGGTTACATATGTGCATAGATGTTTGAGTGTAATCCCAATTCAAAGAGACCACTTCATCAGACCAATAAGGAGCGATATTGAAACGAATGTAATCTTTACTCTAGCTTCAATATCGCCCCTTTTTGGTCTGATGAATTGGTCTCTTTGAATTGGGATTCCACTGAAACATGTATGCACATATGTAACCAATGTTTGTATAATAAACAGACTATTTACCAGATCTGTCCTCCATTAATAATCACCCAGGTTTCATTGGATTGGAAACCGATCTATACAACCAGTATACATACATACATACATACATACATCATGATGATTGTTGATTGCAACGTCTTGTCAGACGAGTGCCACTCCCTCAGACACTTAAAGTCCATGAGCCCAAAAATGACTTCCATCGCCACAGACAAATGCCTGAGGGAGTATCTATACAAAGATGATGTTGCAGAGTCTTAGCTTTGTACAACAGCTACGTCTCTCTCTCGGTTCAAAATGTTGAGATCCAGCAACAAGCAAGAGCAAGATAGCCAGCAACAAGTTAAACTGCAGGCCAGCTTAATACGGGTACTGGTCTCCCGCTTTATGTTTTTTTAAATTAGAGATTTGCTTCTTCTAGAAAGGTTGCCTTCACCACGGCTTACAGAAGCCCTCTCCACCCCAACACACACATACATACACACAAACACACATGGTGCTAGTTGGCCGTTGACCCCGAAAAAGAGTCCATTCACCCTTTAGAAGGTCTTGTTTTTAATCCTTCAGGAAGACTAACCACCCTCCTCACCAAACAAGTTTGGCAGAGGAACCAGTTTAGTCGCCGGTGACCTGACCATGAGGCAGGTAGTACATGGTACCAGTAGCATATGACATGACCTGACATATACATACATACATACGTGTGTGTGGGAGGGTGAAGAGAATTATAAACAAGAGAAAGGAGTATATGTACAAACTATTTGTCAATTCAATAGGGAAATAAAATCAAGGAGGGGTGTTATAAATGCTCTTATACCGAGGTATTTCAAAGCCTAATGCTTATCATCAGAAGAGGGGATATGGAGCTAAGTTACATCCAATGCAATACAATATCTAGCTAAGGGTACAATTCGGAGGGGTGGATATTAAAATATCTGACCTGTAGTGGAGATGATGGAAAGGTGTGTGTGAAGGATCTGAGGGTTGGCAAAATGCATGTGCAGCTAAGTTTCCAGGGAGAGTTTGAATTATAAAATTTTGGGGCAGAGTAAATATCTGGATGTTTCCAGATAAGCTAAGCGGTGAAGATAAAGGCCAATGTGAGGCTGGATATTAGTACAAAAAGAGTGAGGAACATAGGAAAAAGGTGAATGAGATGGAAGAATGAGGTTTTATGACGAAATTGTCTAAACATGAGATGCAATGAGGATATGAAGAGAAAAGACAAAGATAGATGGTTGTATACTGTATTAAACAAGAATTTCAGATAAGTAAAAGAGTAAAGAAATAAGGACGGTAAAGATTAATGAATAGGATAAGGACATAATGGAATGAAATGAAATTGCAGGAAAAAGTAAAATAAAATGAAAAAGTAAAAAAAATGAAATGAATAAAATTAAAAAGTAAACAAATAAAATGAATAAAATTAAAAAGTAAAAAATAATGAATAAAATCAAAAAGTAAAATAAAATGAATAAAATTAAAAAGTAAAATAAAATGAATAAAATCAAAAAGTAAAATAAAATGAATAAAATTAAAAAGTAAAAAATAAAATAAATAAAATTAAAAAGTAAAGTAATAGAATGAATAAATTTAAAAAGTAAACAAATAAAATAAATTAAAAAGCAAAACATAAAATAAATAAAATTAAAAAGTAAAAAAAAAATAAATAAAATTAGAAATTCAACAAATAAAATTAAAAAGTAAAAAATAAAATGAATAAAATTAAAAAGTAAAAAATAAAATCAATAAAATAAAATGAATAAAATAAAAAAGTAAACAAATAAAATGAATAAAATTAAAAAGTAAAAAATAAAATAAATAAAATTAAAAAGTAAATTATAAAATAAATAAAATTAAAAAGTAAAGAAATAAAAAGAATAAAATTAAAAAGTAAAAAAATAAAATGAATAAAATTAAAAAGTAAACAAATAAAATGAATAAAATTAAAAAGTAAAAAAATAAAATTAATAAAATTAAAAAGTAAAAAATAAAATAAATAAAATTAAAAAGTAAAAAATAAAATGAATAAAATTAAAAAGTAAACAAATAAAATAAATAAAATTAAAAAGTAAAAAATAAAATGAATAAAATTAAAAAGTAAACAAATAAAATGAATAAAATTAAAAAGTAAAAAAATAAAATGAATAAAATTAAAAAGTAAAAAAATAAAATTAATAAAATTAAAAAGAAAAAAATAAAATAAATAAAATCAAAAAGTAAAGAAATAAAAAGAATAAAATTAAAAAGTAAACAAATAAAATAAATAAAATTAAAAAGTAAAAAATAAAATAAATAAAATTAAAAAGTAAAAAATAAAATAAATAAAATTAAAAAGTAAAAAATAAAATAAATAAAATTAAAAAGTAAAGTAATAGAATGAATAAATTTAAAAAGTAAACAAATAAAATAAATTAAATTAAAAAGTAAAAAAATAAAATAAATAAAATAAATAAAATCAAAAAGTAAAAATAAAATTAATAAAATTAAAAAGTAAAAAATAAAATGAATAAATTAAAAAAAATTAAAAATAAAATAGAGAAAATTAGAAAGTAAAAAAATAAAATAAATAAAATTGAAAAGTAAAAAAATAAAATGCAGAAAATTGAAAAGTAAAAAAATAAAATAAATAAAATCAAAAAGTAAAAAATAAAATTAATAAAATTAAAAAGTAAAAAATAAAATTAATAAAATTAAAAAGTAAAAAATAAAATGAATAAAATTGAAAGGTAAAAAATAAAATGAATAAAATTGAAAAGTAACAAATAAAATTAAAAAATTAAAAAGTAAACAAATAAAACGAATAAAATTGAAAATTAAACAAATAAAATAAAAAGTACAAAGATAAAATAAATAAAATAAAAAGTAAAAAATAAAATGAATAAAATTTTAAAAATAAAATGAATAACATTAAAAAGTAAAATTAAGATAAATAAAATTAAAAAGTAAAAAATTAAATAGATAAGATAAAAACGTAAGAAATAAAATAAATAAAATTAAAAAGTAAAAAAATAAAATTAAAAAGTAAAAAATTAAATAGATAAAATAAAAACGTAAGAAATAAAATAAATAAAATTAAAAAGTAAAAAAATAAAATTAAAAAGTAAAAATAAAATGAATAAAATTAAAAAGTAAAAAAATAAAATTAACAAGTAAAAAAATAAAATAAATAAAATTTTAAAGTATGAAAATGAAATAGATAAAATTAAAAATTAAAAAATAAAAAAATTAAATTAAAAAGTAAAAAAATAAAATGAATAAAAGTAAAAAGTAAAAAAATAAAATTAATAAAATTAAAAAATAAAAATTTTATGTATATATACTCAGCATTTAATTCAACAGTGGTCAATACGTGAGAAAAGCTAAGTAGTAAATTTTGAAGCGCGCGCGTGTGTGTGTGTGTGTGTGTGTGTGTGTGTGTGTGTGTGTGTGTGTGTGTGTGTGTGTGCTGTAGTTATCTTCATTCCAATGTACACATCTGATTTTATCTTTCTACAATTTCCTTCCTCTTAGAATCAGATATCTACGAAGATCCATCCATTATTCCTGAACCAGAAGAAATGAAATCCTATTTGGTAAGTAACGTCTTTTACTTAATCTTTTGAATTTACTTTTAACTTTCATGGATTAAAAAAAAATATTTCGGGTTCAACACTCGATTGGCTCTTCCAACAATCCACAACGATATGCTCTTTTCCTTCATAAAAACTCTACAGTTTGCCAATTGCTATGCTTGTGTTTATTAAATGCTTTTAAATAGAATGTAGAAAGTAAAATATAATGTGCAGAAACATCTTGCAGCCTAACTCCCCACCAAGGCTGATCCTCCAAAATTTAACTCTTATCACACCAATCTCTTAGGCTTTAGTGTCTATAGTTGCATTGTTTGGGGTGAACAAAAAGTAAAAAAATGGAAGAAAACTTCACATTTCAACCGTATTATTCGGATTCATCGAACTACTGTTCTCATCTTCAGTGTGATTTTCACAACGTTTCAGTCGATGTAACCTCTGACCTTCTTCATGTCTATCTTGTCAAACTCGGGAATGTTTCTATCGAAATCGGGAATTTGAGCGGAACCCTTTATTTACTTCATGGGGGTAGCATGCTCTTGTTCCATCAGGCCCTCTCTCCAGTCATGGCTGATGGAACAAGAACATGCTATCCCATGAAGTAAATAAATGGCTCTGCTCGAAATTCCGTCCAAATTTCTGAATTCAACAGAAACATTTCCGAGTTCAAACAAGATACACCTGAAGAAGGTTGGAGGTTACATTGACTGAAACATGATGAGAACAGTAGTCTGATGAATCCAAATAATACGAATAACAAATCCTCATCTCAAAAACTCAGAAATGCACATTTCATTAATTATATGCAGCTGCATCCAGAGTAGGAGGAGCTGACAAATAGTTGACCCCAGATGTCGGATCAATGAAGTCTCCTCTTTAAAATAGGAGAGTTTATTTATGAAGTAAGAGCTCTACAAACGTTTAAAAATTTATTAAATATTCACATCAAAGAGTGCATCTATTTTAAAAGTAAAAAAAAGTAGACGACTCATGACCAGTTGAATCAACGTTGGTACATTATACATTAATGCATATGTTTTTTAGTATCCTGAACTGCTGTACTGCTACTACTGCTACTACTACTACTAATTTTATTTTTTCCTTTTTTTCTTTATTTATGTTTTTTTGCTTTTTTATGTCATCCTCTTAGTAGCCTTCATTTAGCTATTTTTTCTCTTCTCCCCCCCCCCATTTCTCATTGAATTCGCTCTTCCTCTTACTCTCTAAAACATTCAATTTGCAACGGAACAAACAAACGATGTGATTACATATTTTGGTTCATTTCCGCAGGTTCCATATCAAATGGATTTTTCAAAGTATTTCTTGCAAGGAAAGCTATCCCAAATGACAGCTGAAGTTGCCGAACAAAAAAAGGTAATTATTCTTTGAATATATCACTGGTATTCATCGGACTATTGTTCTTATCTTGTACAACGTTTTGGTTGGATTGGCCTTCACCGTCCTACGGCATGTTGGTTGTTGTTTGGAAAAGAAAAGAGAAAAGTCACTGGCGCCATAGATATTTTCGTAATCTTTGAGTTAGTCTCTATTTTATGGCTATAGTTTCATATTTATGAAAAATATTAGTTGACAAATTTTAAGGGTGTACAATTTTTATTTTTTCTATAGAGGCTCTCAAATGCTACTAATCTTTAAGCTTGGCTTGCTTAGTAATTTTTTTTAGCATATGAGCTGCTTTCTTGCATACACAAAGGTAAGTGCATTCCCTTTTCTTTCCATATGTGATCAGCTAGTCCCGACTTTTCAACCTGTCACAAAGGTAAGTGCATTCCCTTTTCTTTCCATATGTGATCAGCTAGTCCCGACTTTTCAACCTCACCCTTTTATTCTTTGATTAGTTTTGAACTTTCCTTTTTATAGAATAGCAACTGTATTTTCTAAATTTATTATGACGTTTTACCAATATTTAAAATAGGGATTATGAATATGTTCATAAATATATGACAAATGTATTTTGGTGTGTGAAGAGTAGCTTTTGGGGAAATATATATGATATAATGTTTAAATTTGTCCAAATGGTTATGAAAAAATTGTAACACATAAGGAAATACACCGTATGATGTTCTTATTTTATATTTTGTTGTTTTGATTTTTGCAAAATATTATATCTATCTATCTATCTATCACTATAACTACTTAATTTACTCACATAAATTAATATACGAAAGTATAACTGTATGCGTAAACTTTAAGTATTTACTTCAGCAGTGCTCAATATGTAGGTAGAGCTAGTTAATAAGTTATAAAATATATATGGCGATTAAGCTACACTGAATATTCCACGTTTCATCCGCTCTAGGATTCCTCAGCCTGAAGAATCCTAGAGTGGATGAAACGCGGAATATTCAGTGTAGCTTAATCGCCATATATATTATATAACTTATTATCTCTCTCTCTCTCTCTCTCTCTCTCTCTCTCTCTATATATATATATATATATATATATATATATATATATATATATATATATATATATATATGGAAATTAAAAATGATGCATGGTCAAAAACAAGTAAAAGTCGATACTCATACAGACATTAACGGAATGCAAAATGCAAGTTGATTTTATTAAAAAATATTGATAATGTCTGCTTGATGCATTAAATTAATGTTGTTGATTTAAAAAAAAATGAATACCTGTCGTGTTAATAAGAGCCCTGTTCATTGGATATGAAAACTTTTGAAAATTGATTTTTCTATATGTTAATGAGATTACACAGTTGTGCAAAATAATAATGAATGAACTATTATACACTTGCATGCCAACATTAGGCCGAAATAGCTGTATGCAAGTTGTTACCATAAAAAGCCTAACATTTTGAAAATGAGCAAAATTTTCTTTGTAAAGTAGTGTCTTTAAGAAATATTTATAGCTCTAGTATTGCACTATTGAACTGTCCAAATGTGGTCTTGTATTATTTATATGTAAGTTCTATCCCAAGCAATACACATTACCCATACACACATATAGATAGACATAAAAATAGATGACAAAAGGTCTATATTCCAAATTTCAAGATGCTATCCATCATAACGTTTATTTCTTTAAGCATGTTAAAATGTTCAATTCTTGACAACACCTGTTTCAGAGCGCAGAATTATTCATGTAATTATTATGCCAATTTTTGAATTTAATATGTATTATATTATATTATCATGATTTATTATAAATGGGGAATTTAAAGGAAGAGAATAAGATCAATTTTTTAAGAGGAGACTTATCCGGATAATACAAAGCTCAACAAATTGTATTGGAGCTTATATAGAAATCAATAAAGAAAGAAAATGATGATATAAAACTGAATAGTAATATATATATATATATATATATATATATATATATATATATATATATATATATATATATATATATATATTCAACCACTACCGTGATTGAATGATATGGTGTCTCAAAAATGTATTCATGTACTCACACTTCAAATGACGATAAAATATTCATGAACATAGAAATAAATGGAATAGTTTCGAATACAGACGACAAATGTTATTGAAAAAATCATGCTAATCAGATAACGCTAATCACAGTTAAAGCGTGATTATCTATGTGTTAGTGTGTGTGATATTTCTTAACCATATATGTGTGTGTGTGTGTGTGTGTGTGTGTGTGTGTGTGTGTGTGTGTGTGTGTGTGATATTAAACATATATGTGTGTGTGTAATATTTCTTAACCATATATGTGTTAGTGTATCTGTGTGATATTAACCATGTTTGTGTGTATGTGATATTTCTTAACCACATATGTGTTAGTGTATGTGTGTGATATTAACCATATATGTGATTGTGCGTGTGTGATATTTCTTAACCATATATGTGTTAGTGTGTGTGTGTGTGTGTGTGATATTTTTTAACCATATATACA
>NC_136496.1:130678911-130738911 GCF_053919585.1 Euprymna scolopes | reverse complement strand
CCCTGACTCGTAGAACTCCAAAAATTGCAACTCCGACTCGTTATTTTAAAGACTTCTAATATCAAAACTAGTGGTTAATGACTTTGGAGATTAAGGAATCTTTTCTATGAATCCGACTCTTTCCAAAACAGCTGGCTGATTTTACAACCCTGATGGACACGTCATTTATTAAATGCACCTAAGCATCCATATACGAAGCTTTGTTCATCAGACGAAAACCGACAGAACCAAGCAAAAATCACAAACAAAAAAATGACAAGATATTAAGCGATTCATTATACTATTTTATTCATTCAAGATTTCAGAATTTGAGATCCTTAAAAACGTTCGGTTATAAATCTATATAATTATAAAACTCAAATGACCTTGTAACGGGTGTTGTAACCCAACATCCAGTTTACGACTTCCAGTTGCGCATGCATACATAAACAAATAATCAACGTGACAATAAAATGTATTGTTTTACTGTGTATGTTTTCAGCATCTCAATTGTTTCTATTTTTCGTGTTTAAATTATCCAAATAAACAATTGTTAATACTTTCTGCATTTTTTTTACATCGTTCATTTCCGTATTACGTTTAAGTTATTTTAACGCAATTTTCTTACAAATAAATCTACTTTAACACGTTGACAACTATAAGAGCATTTTACAAGAGTGATTTACCCACCGCCGTCATTTTATTTTTAATTTATTCTCCATTTTTTAATACACGTTTCTTAAAAACCATTCATACATTTTCTTCTACACTACCAACATAAATAAATAACCCCGAAAATATGTTTTTTTTTTAAATTTGCATTACAAATAAATAATCAATGCGGCAATAAAACATTATTTTACTGTGTACGTTTTCAGCATCCTAATTTTTCAAAGTCGTTTCCGCGGGACTATTCGGTTTTTACTTCCGGTAGTTATTTCAATGTATCCACCACGATTTGTAGACTCTAATCGATAAATGAAAAAAAGATCCTCTATTTTTTAAATTTAAATTCATTTCCAAATTTTTTTTTAAATTTAAAACAAATTGCTCGCCAGAACGTGCGTTTTGAGTTGAAACATAAAAGTCAAAGAACCTTAACAAAACCCTCTTTGCCGTAAAAACAAAATTGGGAGCACAGGTTTTTTTTTAAACAGTTGTTTCTACATAAGAAAATATGAACTTTATTTATTATTTAAACTATAAATTCTTAGGTGAAAGTACAGTTTTTTTTTTCGAAAAAAATTCACGGTACATATGCCTTTTGGTAACGTGCTAAAATATCTTTTTTATTTATATTTGTTTTTTTTTACGCCATTCTTACCATCAAGAGGGGTAGGGTGTTTTGTAACTATTCTGTGCTTTCAACTAACAATTTATTATTAAAAAAAAAAACAATTTATTATTTACAATTTATTATTACAAAAAAAGATATTGTGAAATTATATAAAAAAAGTTATTGTGAAAGTTGAATTTAACTTGAAAAAAAACCCAATACGATTAAGGTCCGATTGTTTTGTTTTTGCTTTTTTTTACCCTAAGAAAACTTTTTTAACAAAATTGAAAGTACACTTTTTTTTCTTTTTTTTACAGAAGTTTTTATATGCGAAAATATGAATGCTTTTTCTTTATTAAAGAAATTGTTAGGTGAAATACGGAAAAGTTTTTGGCAGATTTGACGTTTAGTTGTACAAATATCCTCAAACCAGGTAATCACTAAAAGGGACTCTTAAAAGTCAACATCAGTATTGAGAAGAAGGTTTTTTTACACGTTTTACAAACTTTAAGTGGGTAAAATATAATCACATAATTATTGAAAATGTGATCATGTGATTAGAATTTTTGTCCGGACAAAAATTCTGAATTAATGAGTTTCATGGTTTCTTATTTTTAATTTATTATTTTTAATGTTTTATTTGATAATTAATCTCAAGCAATTTGATTGGATTTTACCGTTTGCTTTAAATGCAAAACTTTCATATAGAAAGTTTGGTATTTTGTGTTTTACTCGGTGGTTTTAATTTTAAACTAGGTATTACTGCAATGCGATTGTTTTCTGTACATTAAAATAATTATAATATGACAATACAATATAAAATAAAATAAAACAACTATATAATCACTATTGATATCTTAGGATGTTAACGAATAATGTTTATTATTGTAAAAATAATATTTCTCATCGATGGAATAATAAATCAAAACCATTTTCGGGGGGGGGGGCGTGATTCTAAATTACTAACTTAATTTATTCAAATATTAATCATCATATTAATTATTAAAATATATGTGTGTGTGTGCGCGCGCACGTGGAAGTATTCTTTATTCACTTATATTCACTTTTATATACAGCAATCCTTATTTAAGAAGCTCAATGTAATTACAGAGCATATAATGAATAAATGACAAAAGTCTATGTTCCAAATATCATGATGTTGACCATCTTACAATTTATTCCTTTACTTCAGTTGACACTTACAATTCTTGACAGTATCTGTTTCATAGCACAAAATCATTCACTTAATTATTATATCAATTAACGAATCTATATTACTCTTAACTTATCAGAAGAAATAGCAACAATAAATTCACCAAAAGGAAATAAAATGCATTTTGACATGATTAAAAAATCCGAAAATTGGAAGAGAAGCTGGAAATTCCTAATAGTTTGCTTACATTACGACATTTTGAACTTATATATATATAGTCTGTTTATTATACAAAGATTATTGGTTACATATGTGCATAGATGTTTGAGTGTAATCCCAATTCAAAGAGACCACTTCATCAGACCAATAAGGAGCGATATTGAAACGAATGTAATCTTTACTCTAGCTTCAATATCGCCCCTTTTTGGTCTGATGAATTGGTCTCTTTGAATTGGGATTCCACTGAAACATGTATGCACATATGTAACCAATGTTTGTATAATAAACAGACTATTTACCAGATCTGTCCTCCATTAATAATCACCCAGGTTTCATTGGATTGGAAACCGATCTATACAACCAGTATACATACATACATACATACATACATCATGATGATTGTTGATTGCAACGTCTTGTCAGACGAGTGCCACTCCCTCAGACACTTAAAGTCCATGAGCCCAAAAATGACTTCCATCGCCACAGACAAATGCCTGAGGGAGTATCTATACAAAGATGATGTTGCAGAGTCTTAGCTTTGTACAACAGCTACGTCTCTCTCTCGGTTCAAAATGTTGAGATCCAGCAACAAGCAAGAGCAAGATAGCCAGCAACAAGTTAAACTGCAGGCCAGCTTAATACGGGTACTGGTCTCCCGCTTTATGTTTTTTTAAATTAGAGATTTGCTTCTTCTAGAAAGGTTGCCTTCACCACGGCTTACAGAAGCCCTCTCCACCCCAACACACACATACATACACACAAACACACATGGTGCTAGTTGGCCGTTGACCCCGAAAAAGAGTCCATTCACCCTTTAGAAGGTCTTGTTTTTAATCCTTCAGGAAGACTAACCACCCTCCTCACCAAACAAGTTTGGCAGAGGAACCAGTTTAGTCGCCGGTGACCTGACCATGAGGCAGGTAGTACATGGTACCAGTAGCATATGACATGACCTGACATATACATACATACATACGTGTGTGTGGGAGGGTGAAGAGAATTATAAACAAGAGAAAGGAGTATATGTACAAACTATTTGTCAATTCAATAGGGAAATAAAATCAAGGAGGGGTGTTATAAATGCTCTTATACCGAGGTATTTCAAAGCCTAATGCTTATCATCAGAAGAGGGGATATGGAGCTAAGTTACATCCAATGCAATACAATATCTAGCTAAGGGTACAATTCGGAGGGGTGGATATTAAAATATCTGACCTGTAGTGGAGATGATGGAAAGGTGTGTGTGAAGGATCTGAGGGTTGGCAAAATGCATGTGCAGCTAAGTTTCCAGGGAGAGTTTGAATTATAAAATTTTGGGGCAGAGTAAATATCTGGATGTTTCCAGATAAGCTAAGCGGTGAAGATAAAGGCCAATGTGAGGCTGGATATTAGTACAAAAAGAGTGAGGAACATAGGAAAAAGGTGAATGAGATGGAAGAATGAGGTTTTATGACGAAATTGTCTAAACATGAGATGCAATGAGGATATGAAGAGAAAAGACAAAGATAGATGGTTGTATACTGTATTAAACAAGAATTTCAGATAAGTAAAAGAGTAAAGAAATAAGGACGGTAAAGATTAATGAATAGGATAAGGACATAATGGAATGAAATGAAATTGCAGGAAAAAGTAAAATAAAATGAAAAAGTAAAAAAAATGAAATGAATAAAATTAAAAAGTAAACAAATAAAATGAATAAAATTAAAAAGTAAAAAATAATGAATAAAATCAAAAAGTAAAATAAAATGAATAAAATTAAAAAGTAAAATAAAATGAATAAAATCAAAAAGTAAAATAAAATGAATAAAATTAAAAAGTAAAAAATAAAATAAATAAAATTAAAAAGTAAAGTAATAGAATGAATAAATTTAAAAAGTAAACAAATAAAATAAATTAAAAAGCAAAACATAAAATAAATAAAATTAAAAAGTAAAAAAAAAATAAATAAAATTAGAAATTCAACAAATAAAATTAAAAAGTAAAAAATAAAATGAATAAAATTAAAAAGTAAAAAATAAAATCAATAAAATAAAATGAATAAAATAAAAAAGTAAACAAATAAAATGAATAAAATTAAAAAGTAAAAAATAAAATAAATAAAATTAAAAAGTAAATTATAAAATAAATAAAATTAAAAAGTAAAGAAATAAAAAGAATAAAATTAAAAAGTAAAAAAATAAAATGAATAAAATTAAAAAGTAAACAAATAAAATGAATAAAATTAAAAAGTAAAAAAATAAAATTAATAAAATTAAAAAGTAAAAAATAAAATAAATAAAATTAAAAAGTAAAAAATAAAATGAATAAAATTAAAAAGTAAACAAATAAAATAAATAAAATTAAAAAGTAAAAAATAAAATGAATAAAATTAAAAAGTAAACAAATAAAATGAATAAAATTAAAAAGTAAAAAAATAAAATGAATAAAATTAAAAAGTAAAAAAATAAAATTAATAAAATTAAAAAGAAAAAAATAAAATAAATAAAATCAAAAAGTAAAGAAATAAAAAGAATAAAATTAAAAAGTAAACAAATAAAATAAATAAAATTAAAAAGTAAAAAATAAAATAAATAAAATTAAAAAGTAAAAAATAAAATAAATAAAATTAAAAAGTAAAAAATAAAATAAATAAAATTAAAAAGTAAAGTAATAGAATGAATAAATTTAAAAAGTAAACAAATAAAATAAATTAAATTAAAAAGTAAAAAAATAAAATAAATAAAATAAATAAAATCAAAAAGTAAAAATAAAATTAATAAAATTAAAAAGTAAAAAATAAAATGAATAAATTAAAAAAAATTAAAAATAAAATAGAGAAAATTAGAAAGTAAAAAAATAAAATAAATAAAATTGAAAAGTAAAAAAATAAAATGCAGAAAATTGAAAAGTAAAAAAATAAAATAAATAAAATCAAAAAGTAAAAAATAAAATTAATAAAATTAAAAAGTAAAAAATAAAATTAATAAAATTAAAAAGTAAAAAATAAAATGAATAAAATTGAAAGGTAAAAAATAAAATGAATAAAATTGAAAAGTAACAAATAAAATTAAAAAATTAAAAAGTAAACAAATAAAACGAATAAAATTGAAAATTAAACAAATAAAATAAAAAGTACAAAGATAAAATAAATAAAATAAAAAGTAAAAAATAAAATGAATAAAATTTTAAAAATAAAATGAATAACATTAAAAAGTAAAATTAAGATAAATAAAATTAAAAAGTAAAAAATTAAATAGATAAGATAAAAACGTAAGAAATAAAATAAATAAAATTAAAAAGTAAAAAAATAAAATTAAAAAGTAAAAAATTAAATAGATAAAATAAAAACGTAAGAAATAAAATAAATAAAATTAAAAAGTAAAAAAATAAAATTAAAAAGTAAAAATAAAATGAATAAAATTAAAAAGTAAAAAAATAAAATTAACAAGTAAAAAAATAAAATAAATAAAATTTTAAAGTATGAAAATGAAATAGATAAAATTAAAAATTAAAAAATAAAAAAATTAAATTAAAAAGTAAAAAAATAAAATGAATAAAAGTAAAAAGTAAAAAAATAAAATTAATAAAATTAAAAAATAAAAATTTTATGTATATATACTCAGCATTTAATTCAACAGTGGTCAATACGTGAGAAAAGCTAAGTAGTAAATTTTGAAGCGCGCGCGTGTGTGTGTGTGTGTGTGTGTGTGTGTGTGTGTGTGTGTGTGTGTGTGTGTGTGTGTGCTGTAGTTATCTTCATTCCAATGTACACATCTGATTTTATCTTTCTACAATTTCCTTCCTCTTAGAATCAGATATCTACGAAGATCCATCCATTATTCCTGAACCAGAAGAAATGAAATCCTATTTGGTAAGTAACGTCTTTTACTTAATCTTTTGAATTTACTTTTAACTTTCATGGATTAAAAAAAAATATTTCGGGTTCAACACTCGATTGGCTCTTCCAACAATCCACAACGATATGCTCTTTTCCTTCATAAAAACTCTACAGTTTGCCAATTGCTATGCTTGTGTTTATTAAATGCTTTTAAATAGAATGTAGAAAGTAAAATATAATGTGCAGAAACATCTTGCAGCCTAACTCCCCACCAAGGCTGATCCTCCAAAATTTAACTCTTATCACACCAATCTCTTAGGCTTTAGTGTCTATAGTTGCATTGTTTGGGGTGAACAAAAAGTAAAAAAATGGAAGAAAACTTCACATTTCAACCGTATTATTCGGATTCATCGAACTACTGTTCTCATCTTCAGTGTGATTTTCACAACGTTTCAGTCGATGTAACCTCTGACCTTCTTCATGTCTATCTTGTCAAACTCGGGAATGTTTCTATCGAAATCGGGAATTTGAGCGGAACCCTTTATTTACTTCATGGGGGTAGCATGCTCTTGTTCCATCAGGCCCTCTCTCCAGTCATGGCTGATGGAACAAGAACATGCTATCCCATGAAGTAAATAAATGGCTCTGCTCGAAATTCCGTCCAAATTTCTGAATTCAACAGAAACATTTCCGAGTTCAAACAAGATACACCTGAAGAAGGTTGGAGGTTACATTGACTGAAACATGATGAGAACAGTAGTCTGATGAATCCAAATAATACGAATAACAAATCCTCATCTCAAAAACTCAGAAATGCACATTTCATTAATTATATGCAGCTGCATCCAGAGTAGGAGGAGCTGACAAATAGTTGACCCCAGATGTCGGATCAATGAAGTCTCCTCTTTAAAATAGGAGAGTTTATTTATGAAGTAAGAGCTCTACAAACGTTTAAAAATTTATTAAATATTCACATCAAAGAGTGCATCTATTTTAAAAGTAAAAAAAAGTAGACGACTCATGACCAGTTGAATCAACGTTGGTACATTATACATTAATGCATATGTTTTTTAGTATCCTGAACTGCTGTACTGCTACTACTGCTACTACTACTACTAATTTTATTTTTTCCTTTTTTTCTTTATTTATGTTTTTTTGCTTTTTTATGTCATCCTCTTAGTAGCCTTCATTTAGCTATTTTTTCTCTTCTCCCCCCCCCCATTTCTCATTGAATTCGCTCTTCCTCTTACTCTCTAAAACATTCAATTTGCAACGGAACAAACAAACGATGTGATTACATATTTTGGTTCATTTCCGCAGGTTCCATATCAAATGGATTTTTCAAAGTATTTCTTGCAAGGAAAGCTATCCCAAATGACAGCTGAAGTTGCCGAACAAAAAAAGGTAATTATTCTTTGAATATATCACTGGTATTCATCGGACTATTGTTCTTATCTTGTACAACGTTTTGGTTGGATTGGCCTTCACCGTCCTACGGCATGTTGGTTGTTGTTTGGAAAAGAAAAGAGAAAAGTCACTGGCGCCATAGATATTTTCGTAATCTTTGAGTTAGTCTCTATTTTATGGCTATAGTTTCATATTTATGAAAAATATTAGTTGACAAATTTTAAGGGTGTACAATTTTTATTTTTTCTATAGAGGCTCTCAAATGCTACTAATCTTTAAGCTTGGCTTGCTTAGTAATTTTTTTTAGCATATGAGCTGCTTTCTTGCATACACAAAGGTAAGTGCATTCCCTTTTCTTTCCATATGTGATCAGCTAGTCCCGACTTTTCAACCTGTCACAAAGGTAAGTGCATTCCCTTTTCTTTCCATATGTGATCAGCTAGTCCCGACTTTTCAACCTCACCCTTTTATTCTTTGATTAGTTTTGAACTTTCCTTTTTATAGAATAGCAACTGTATTTTCTAAATTTATTATGACGTTTTACCAATATTTAAAATAGGGATTATGAATATGTTCATAAATATATGACAAATGTATTTTGGTGTGTGAAGAGTAGCTTTTGGGGAAATATATATGATATAATGTTTAAATTTGTCCAAATGGTTATGAAAAAATTGTAACACATAAGGAAATACACCGTATGATGTTCTTATTTTATATTTTGTTGTTTTGATTTTTGCAAAATATTATATCTATCTATCTATCTATCACTATAACTACTTAATTTACTCACATAAATTAATATACGAAAGTATAACTGTATGCGTAAACTTTAAGTATTTACTTCAGCAGTGCTCAATATGTAGGTAGAGCTAGTTAATAAGTTATAAAATATATATGGCGATTAAGCTACACTGAATATTCCACGTTTCATCCGCTCTAGGATTCCTCAGCCTGAAGAATCCTAGAGTGGATGAAACGCGGAATATTCAGTGTAGCTTAATCGCCATATATATTATATAACTTATTATCTCTCTCTCTCTCTCTCTCTCTCTCTCTCTCTCTATATATATATATATATATATATATATATATATATATATATATATATATATATATATATGGAAATTAAAAATGATGCATGGTCAAAAACAAGTAAAAGTCGATACTCATACAGACATTAACGGAATGCAAAATGCAAGTTGATTTTATTAAAAAATATTGATAATGTCTGCTTGATGCATTAAATTAATGTTGTTGATTTAAAAAAAAATGAATACCTGTCGTGTTAATAAGAGCCCTGTTCATTGGATATGAAAACTTTTGAAAATTGATTTTTCTATATGTTAATGAGATTACACAGTTGTGCAAAATAATAATGAATGAACTATTATACACTTGCATGCCAACATTAGGCCGAAATAGCTGTATGCAAGTTGTTACCATAAAAAGCCTAACATTTTGAAAATGAGCAAAATTTTCTTTGTAAAGTAGTGTCTTTAAGAAATATTTATAGCTCTAGTATTGCACTATTGAACTGTCCAAATGTGGTCTTGTATTATTTATATGTAAGTTCTATCCCAAGCAATACACATTACCCATACACACATATAGATAGACATAAAAATAGATGACAAAAGGTCTATATTCCAAATTTCAAGATGCTATCCATCATAACGTTTATTTCTTTAAGCATGTTAAAATGTTCAATTCTTGACAACACCTGTTTCAGAGCGCAGAATTATTCATGTAATTATTATGCCAATTTTTGAATTTAATATGTATTATATTATATTATCATGATTTATTATAAATGGGGAATTTAAAGGAAGAGAATAAGATCAATTTTTTAAGAGGAGACTTATCCGGATAATACAAAGCTCAACAAATTGTATTGGAGCTTATATAGAAATCAATAAAGAAAGAAAATGATGATATAAAACTGAATAGTAATATATATATATATATATATATATATATATATATATATATATATATATATATATATATATATATATATTCAACCACTACCGTGATTGAATGATATGGTGTCTCAAAAATGTATTCATGTACTCACACTTCAAATGACGATAAAATATTCATGAACATAGAAATAAATGGAATAGTTTCGAATACAGACGACAAATGTTATTGAAAAAATCATGCTAATCAGATAACGCTAATCACAGTTAAAGCGTGATTATCTATGTGTTAGTGTGTGTGATATTTCTTAACCATATATGTGTGTGTGTGTGTGTGTGTGTGTGTGTGTGTGTGTGTGTGTGTGTGTGTGTGATATTAAACATATATGTGTGTGTGTAATATTTCTTAACCATATATGTGTTAGTGTATCTGTGTGATATTAACCATGTTTGTGTGTATGTGATATTTCTTAACCACATATGTGTTAGTGTATGTGTGTGATATTAACCATATATGTGATTGTGCGTGTGTGATATTTCTTAACCATATATGTGTTAGTGTGTGTGTGTGTGTGTGTGATATTTTTTAACCATATATACATCATATATAATTAAAATGATTATCTTCTTTTAATAATATTAATTTTCCCATCCAACATTGAATTGTATTAAATGAACTGGCTTCACATCAGCATTGTGCTTAAGCATTAAATAATCGAAAAGAAAAAAGGGGAGAGGGTGCTGATATGCCTTAAACCAAAGCGGCCTTCATCAACTCCAATCTAAACGCGTTTTATTCCATATCCACCAACACGTGATATACGAAGTCATGAGATCATGAGGCTTCCGAGTCAGATATAAACAGAGACACCCTCCTCCTCATCCTCCGCCTCACCTCCTCTCGTCTGAGCTGAGTAAACCTAGTTATTCAACTTTTCTTACCAGCTTTGTTTTGTCACAAGACAATGATATTAATTCTCATGAGTTTAAGACAATTTCTGTAACTTAATGAAAAGACTCGTGATTGAAAACATTAATCGTAAATTTGTTAAAAATAATCTTTCAATTATCTTTCTACTTTTGACTTGCTACTGGAAAATCCTAGGTTTATGATAATACTGAGACAACCCTGTTAAAAAGTTATGAATTTTAAGTCAGTTATCTCCCTTTAACAAAGAGTTTGTATCAATTACTAGCAGCTCCGCCCGGCTTTGCTCGGGTCCTATGTACGGTTCATAATTTTATGTACATATGTATATATTAAAAAGTGTGAATATGTACGGTAATGCCTTTCTATATAATAGGCTTCCTTAACTACCATAGAGAAAAGTTTGTTTTTTTTTTTACTTTGACCCCGATTTGGACCCCTTAACATTTATTATTTTGAGCTCAAATTAAATTAAAATGTTTGACCCATGTTCAAGTAACCTACATCTAAAATTTCAAGTGTTTAAACCCAAAATTGGCAGAGGAGTTTCGTAGAGTCTGCAAGTGTCATCTCTGTAAACTTTGACCTCTTGCTAGCCAAATTTTCGTCCAAAAACTTATTAAAAAGCTTGCTGAAAGTCTAAATATCCTTTATGTAAAATTTTAAATATTTAAACCCAAAAGTGGCTGAAGAGTTTGCTAGAGACGGCAAAGGTAAAATCTTTCGAACATTGACCCCTTGTAAGCCAAATTTTCAGCAAAATAAAACGATTAAAAAGCTTGAGCTATCTCTGAATACACCTTATATAAAATTTCAAATGTTTAAACCAAAAATTGGCTGAGTAATTTAATTTGGTAGAGACTGCAGAGGTCATTTTTTTTTTTAATTTGACCCCCAATTATGACTCCTTAACATTTATTGTTTTGGGCTCAAATCAAATTATAAAGTTAGATTCATGTCCAAATAACTACATCCAAAATTTCAAGTGTTTAGACCCAAAATTGGCGGAGGAGTTTGGTAGAGTTCTCAAAGGTCAAATCGTGGAACTTTGACACCCTAACAGAAAATTTCTGGCCGAAACCCAATTAAAAAGATTTTTCCAAATCTCAATATCCCGTATGCCAAATTTCGAGTTATTAGACCGAAAATTGACAGAGTTATTTGGTAGGGAAATATACATGCACAGACAGACACACGCACAGGCATTTTCACTTTCATAGATATATAGATAGACAGACTAATGGCGATATGCTATTTCAGACGATTGTACTATTGTGCTAGTGTGCTATCCGGATTTTAATATCTGGAGCAACAAAATGTCAATAAAAACAATTGCAGTCACAGTTCATCGTCATTTCAATGGAGATAGAAACACAGAGACCATTCAGAGAACAAAAAGCACAATAAAAATTGACATTTGCATTTGAAACGAACATTAAATGAACTTGATCTTTATTCATTATGCTTCTGTTCTTTTGAGATGAATTCAACTGAACAAAAAAAATTAACAAAAGTGAAACATTAATTTTAATGAACATTTCAGTTTAATATTTTCAGATTCGGATTACTCTTCTCATCTTGAGTGCTATTTTAACAATGTTTCGACAGATGTAACCTACGACCGCCTTTAGACGTATTTTATTGAATCCGTGAATCTTTCTGTGGAACTCAGGAATCTACACAAGATTTGAAAACATTCTGCAAATGACACTGAATATTTGGACAATAGTCCAAAGAAACGAAAGAATCCAAATAATACAAATACAAAATCCTTATCAAAAAAAAAAAAAAAAAAAATCAGGCATGTAAAATTTCAAACTAATTTAATAACTGGAGAAAGGGGTATATGTTCTGTTGTCATGATACTATTCTCCCAGGCATTACCTTATCCTTTGGGGTAGTAATAAGTGTAGAATCTGTTTTGTTTTCATGATTCCATTTTCCAAGACATTACCTTTGCTTGGGTGGGAGTAGAGTGTAGTACCCGAGAGTTAACAGTCTTTGACTTGGAGCTACAATCCGATGTTGTGCTGCAGGTAGTTCTTTGCTGAGACCCTCGACCGACCTGCTCGTTTTTGAAGGGGTAAGAAGGAGGAGACCTGCATGCTTGTCGAGCGTACCTTCCAACTCGCCACGCGTTTTTTCTTTTCTTTTTCCTCCTCTCTTTTTATATCTATATCTCACCTGGTGGGTAGGCGTAATGGTGTACTGGCAACCTGCTGCAAGATGCCTTCCTGAACCTGCATGTCAAACACATGTTTGCCACAGTGAATGGTGACATCTGAAGTGCGTGCGCCTCGTGGATCACCTAAAATACTTTGTAACAGAGGCTGGCTCAATGCTAATAAGCAAAATGTATACTTATATTCGAGTTCTGCCAACAACAACGACGACGACGACATATTAAAGTGTTTGATTTTTTACTTGTTTTCAGGATTTAGACAAAAAGGAAAAGTCAATTGAAAAAAGGGTATTTTTACTAGAAAATATAGAAGCTGCCCCAACGGAAGCCTATTCATCACCTAGGGAAGCCCTGTCTGGATCTTGGAGTTCCACCTCGTTTCTCTCTCATATTGAAAGAGTAGGTAAGTACTTCCGGTTTTATTAGCAAATAAAAACTTGATATTTTCATCTTGACTTTCAGATTATTTATTTTGTCAAGATTTTCTAAAAGGTGAAAATTTTCACAAATAAAATTTCGGATACGTTTGTTTATATTATAACATTTGAACATGATAAGCTTACCAATAATATTTTAACATTTTAATGCTGACAGTTAATAGCAAAATAATTTTAAATTTGATGTATTCTTTTTCTTATACTAGGCACAGCAAAAAAGAAAAAAAAATGGAAGAAAAATCAAGTCATTTAAAAAAAAAACGAATTAAAATCTATAAAATCCATTATTCTTGGGCAACTTTTTTTTCACAAAGATAAAAGTCTGAATTTCATCATATAAAAAGCGAAATAATATAAAGCTTTTTCTACTATTTTTAATAGAATTTAAAATTTTAAATTTTCCGAAAAAATACCCTTTACCGCCATTGTTGTCTCGATTGATAACACATTTAAATATTAAAAAAAAAAAGGTTTTGAATCAATTAATTTTTGTTGTCTACATAAAATTTATATTATAACATAAGTATCTGAATTTCAAATAATTCTATCTGTTATTTTTTTCTATAGATTTTGCGTGGGGAAATTAAAAAAATCCAAAACTTAATGATAGTTTGGAAGAAACTACGGTAGTTTTTACAGGACTAAATGAAATTTATGTAGACCTGTAAAATTGCATGTATTTTTAGTTTGTTTTGACGATTAAGTGAAGAATCAACTTAATAAGGGTCTACTTCCTTTTTCATAAGCGACATATATATATATATATATATATATATATATATATATATATATATATATATATATAAATATAATAGTAAGTTATAAAATATATATGGCGATTAAGCTACACAGAATATTCCGTGTTTCATGCACGCTAGGATTCATCAGGCTAATGCTGGGGATTTTTTGGTTGTCTCGCATTTTTATATATGCACCTACTATTGAGTTTTTGGTTAGCCAATTAGCTCTAGTTTCTACCGCACCCTTCCTAATCACCCAAAGAGTAGGCACAGAGGACAAAGGCCCAGCTGACCTCCGGTTGACCCGTTCCTTTGTGTTTGCTATTTTAGTAGGGAGCGTCCTGACCTATTTTAAACCTAGGTTAAATGTGTGCTTTTTATGTTAGTTTATATATATATATATATATATATATATATATATATATATATATATATATATATATATATATATACGCATACATATGTACATATATACACACACATGATAATTTTTATATATGTATGTTTATTTTATTTATGAAAATATCATATTCCAAAAATTATGTAAATTGATCAAGTAGTTTTATTTTCAACTACGAAAATTAAATTTTATGGATATTCGAGGCGTAATTGTTTCACTCGATATTTTGGAAAAATAAATTCAAGAAATAAAGGGAGATAACTCAATAATAATTTATACTTATTAGATTTATGTTGTAATGCCTACGAATTCACATTAGTTGCTTAGAATTTATTTTCTTCATAAAAATAAAATTACTTGATCAATTCATGTGATTTTTAGATTTGTTACAAATGCATACAGCATACATATTTTTCTTTTTGAATCTATTGGAATTCTGGACAAGAACCTGAAAGTGTTCAATTGTTATAAAAATCTTCCTCACTACTGAAGAGTTACCTAAGTGTAACGTGAACGTTATGCTTAAACCGTGTTCATTACAGTTCAAACCTCTCTCGAACACCATGCCATCTGGCATTGTTGTAAAGGAACAAAGAAAAATAAATAAATCAGACTCGACATTTCTTTCTTTTTTAACACAAGTCAATTATTACCTTCTTTCTTTCTTTCTGTCTCCATACCCGCTTAAAAGTCTCTTGCTGCCACATGTCCATCTAGCCTGGTCCGTTTCTCTTTCTGCTGCAATACACACCAGCCGTAGACAGCCATTTCTCAACTTTGACCTGAAACGTCCATCTTTTTCAACTGCACTTTTTCTTCTCCTGACCATGTTGTCTTTTTTCCTTATTCATCTCGCACACTTCCTAATTTACATATGTGCTTTTTTCGGCAAGTCAGCTATCTTATAGCTCCTGCAGTTATTTTTCCACGTGCTCATATGCGCTCTATCTCATAAGTTGTCAATTCGTTACCATATTGATGGACCCAACAAGAGTGTCATGAAGAATTTGTTTGTTTTTTTGCAATTTATTTTCTCTTCACTTACCAATTCCAATCTTTACACTTCATATGTAGGATCTGCTGCGACTCTTCCATATTTCCGGCTAATATTTTCTAATTCTTCACAAAATATTATATATAGTTCTATGGCCTGTCTAACGGTTCCAAATAATCTTTCGTTACATATAGGGGTTCGCAAAGGAACAAAGAAAAGAAATTTGACTCAAGTTTTTCCAGTTAAAAGAAAAGGCATTTATTAAGGTTGTTTCATTATCAAACCATTGACACATATTTTTCAAACCATTGGCAATATGGTAGCAATCTTGTTTTTCCGCTCTCCAGGTCAATTATAGTTTCATAGTCCCCAGCTACAATCCCAGCACATACCTGTAGCTCGCCCTGCGGCATATGGTCGTCCGAGAATTTTGTTAAAAGTTAGGACTAACACATCCTGCATCTTGTTTAAAAGTTCCTGTCACACCGTCACATGCTTAAAAGTTTGTTATCTGGCCACGTGGTTAAAAATCTCTCTTGCGCCGGCACATGCTTCAAAGTTGCTATTCTTGCCACATAATTTTTTTTCTTTTTCTCCTTCCTCTTCCATAACGTCACCTGGAACCCCATTTACATATGTGGCAGTGACTTTGTTACAATTCCTCTTCTCGCAGCACTGTCTTGTGCTTCTCTCTTTCCCTCTTCTTCTTCTCCCTCCTCCTATAAGTACTACTATTCTTTCTCTTTTACAACTTGTAATTCTGACACAAGATACGAGGAAAAATAATCATTACCCTCTTAGGACATCATGCACTGATAGGAGATTATTCATATAAAAAAAATCATGTTCCAATTTCTTTTATGAATATACTTCATTTTCTTTTGTTAGATTTTCTTAAAAAAGAATTATAAATAAAATATTTTTTCTTTGGATTGATTTCAGATTCTTTAAACGAAATGAATTATCTGGCACTTAGTTCTTCCCAAGATGAAAACAATTTATGCCATTCTACAGAAACAAATTCTACAAGTGATGTTGTCAAAGATCAGGTATTGTTTATTTACTTGATTAAAGTAAGTCAGATTTTCGATTGTTGTCCAGCATTCAACCGAATTAAAAAACAAAAATACAGAAAATTCTTCACAATGTATATACCCGTCACGGAATGAAAACGTCATATTCCAAAAATCACATGCATTAATCAAGTAGTGTTTTTATTTTATTTTTTACTAAGAAAATCAAATTTTATGAAAGATATGACGGCGTGTCTCTGTCCGCCATCTTTAATAAAGAAAGAGAAACAACACAATTCGAATTACTGATATTAAAATCAGCCTTGTAATGCTTATGATTTACTATTAAAATCACTAAAAATAATTCAAATATGATTTTCTTTATAAAAATATTACTTTTTTTTATTACGTTTTCACTCCAAACAAGGCACAGTGAGCCTAGCTGATAATGCGGGACCTAATAGGTTGGCGACTCTTTTTTGAACCCTGCCTATAAGTGAGAGACTAGTAGTAGATGTACCAGCCCACTGGCGTAGCTGGGGGGGGGGGGCGGGCCGCGCCGGGCGGCACACCTGAGGGGGCGGCATTTTGAGAGGGCAAAAATAGAAAGTAGAAAAAATAAATAAAAATAAACAAAAGTTAACAAAAAATATGAAATTTTATACCAAAATGGTTGTAAAAAATCGGAATTTTGGGGGGTATCGGAATCAGAAAAAATGTGTCCCTATTTTCTGAGCGTCAGGGAGGGCGGCATGGGGGCAGCATTTTGAGATGGTAAAAGGGGAAAATCGAAAAAAATGCTAACAAAAAATCTGAAATTTTATATCGAAAAGGTTGTAAAAAATGGGAACTTTTGTAGTTATTGGAATCACAAAAAGGTGTCCCTATTTTGCGAGCGGCATATGTCAGGGGGCGGCATTTTGAGAGAATAAAAATAGAAAGTAGAATAAATAGATAAAAATAAACAAAAGCTAACAAAAAATATGAAATTTTATACCAAAAAGGTTGTAAAAAATCGGAATTTTGGGGGGTATCGGAATCAGAAAAAATGTGTCCCTATTTTCTGAGCGTCAGGGGGGGCGGCATGGGGGCGGCATTTTGAGATGGTAAAAGGGGAAAATCGAAAAAAATGCTAACAAATTCATACTTAAAGGGGAACTTTCATATAAATTTTTATCGAATAGGTGCGAAAAGAAAGTTGGATATTTGGGTGTATATACACCGACATCAAAGAGGAAATAACATTAGATGCGAAAGTTTGAATTCATTAATTTTATTACTGTCCAATTCATGAGGCTAAGACTTTGAAAGTATCAAACGTTTGTTTTTGTAGCATAGTTTTTATAACTCCTTGTAAACTTTACAATTGCTAGCCGGGGGATGGACAAAATCACCCCGGGTAACCCCCACCATCTACTTAAAACAAAAGGAAAACAGATAAAATCTCAAATGAATAAAAAATATTAAAAATCAGTTTTCATATTTTAATTTTAATTTAATTGAATTTAGGAAAATTAGATACCGTAGAACTAATTTTCGCAAGGTATGAAAATTAAGCAACTACAGAATAAATGTTAACTTAATAATAATGGACCAGTTTTCCTACCTCGCAAAAAAATTGACGAATTTTCCATGGACGAATTATCCACGGACGAATTTTCCGGGTACCCAAATGCCGGGGGGGAGGGCGGCAAATTTTACTACCGCCCCGGGCGGCAAAAGGTGTAGCTACGCCACTGTACCAGCCCAAATGTGACAAGAATACTCCATACAAGGGCGAATGGTGGCGTTGTGGAAGTACAGGATACTTTCAGTTGTAAGTAACTTTCTAGCATGGTAAAGAGAGCCCACCTTCTTCACAGCGGCCCTGGCAATGCTCTCAATATATCTGTTCCAACTCATGTTCCCCATGAACCTTAAACCGAGGAGTTTGAACGAAATATTTTCAGGTAATGTATCATTAGCCATGGCTATTAGTGGTTGAGAAGGTTTCTTGTAGTTATTAAAGGAAAGAAGCTTAATCTTGACAGCATTGAATGTGACCATCCATTTTTGTTTCCATTCCTCTCGCGTTTCTGCCATTGCCTCGGATATGTATTCATTCGTTTTCCCTTCATGCCTGTTATAGAGCATGGTGTTGTCAGCAAATACACCCATCTCAGGGACAATTTTATCAGGGAAGTCATTTATGGATATCAGGAATAATAAAAGTCCAAGAATCGACCCCTGAGGCATACCCGCATTTATATCATATTGTTTAGATGTATGCCGATCGAGTAGAACCTGGATTTTTTTTTTATTTAAGAAGGATTTAATTATTCGTTCAGTAATACCATAGGATTTGATTTTCATGAGAAGACCATCATGCCATATCTTGTCAAAAGCCCTAGCCTCCCCTTGCTTTATCCAGTACATGGTATATACGTTCAGAGATCACAATAATATTTGTAGTAGAACAGCTTGCCTAAACCCCTACAGTTTGTTGGACAGATGTTTAGCAGCTATGAGGTGGTGGATTAGAGCTTAATTGATTATGGACTTAAATATTTGGGCAAAAAGAGGGAGGAGACTAATGGAGCAATAATTCGATGGGTCAGTTCTTTGCCAGAATTAATGTAAACTGGTACCACAGAAACAGTTTTCTAGCAGTCAGAAAAAGAAGGTTCGTTAAGGCATTTGTTGAGAAGTTTGGAGAGAACTGGAGCAACCTACAAAACTGAAAGTCATTTTCTAATGTTTCAAACATTTGGATACGTGTACATTCGTGTTTCCCACACGTCTGGTATGGAATATGATATCATTCAGCAAATATACCCATCTCGGACACAATTTTATCAGGGCAGTCATAATGAATATTAGAAACAATAAAGGTTCAAATGTCATATTGTTGAATGTATGGCCATCTCGGACAACCTGGATTTTCCTCTTGTCTAAAATGGATGTGATTATATTAAGTATTCATCCAGTAACATCAAACATAGCATCTTTTTTTTTTTACATGGTGGTCACCACTTATCAAGGCCCGGAAGCCACTCAGGGATAAGGGTTATTGCAAGTACAGTACGTTAGTGTGGAGATTTGATGAAGTGTTTACTTAAGGAGGTTCATTAGGAATTTGTTAACGTTGGACTTGAAGACATCCAAGTTGTAGTCAGGTGGGAAGCAGGCAGACGGAACAGAGTTCCACAGGCGTGCAGTTCTAAGAAAGAAGCTTTGTTCATGGAATCCACATTCTGATTTAGGTACAGATATAGAGTGGGGGAAATTTTTCACAGTGGATTCAGCTAGATGGGTGTTTTTCGTGAAAGATTGGTGAGGGAGGACCAGAGATTGGAGTTATGACGAGCACCTGTCATGGAAATAACGATAAAACAAGGATAGGCTCGCAACGTCTCTTCTGTGGGAGAGAGGTTGCAGGGTAGAGAAAAGGGCATCCCCCACTAAGCCACGAAGTCTATTTTGTACTCTGTCAAGGCAGGATAGGCTGTTTTTAGCATCTCCTGCCCAGATATGGCAGCAGTATTCCATCCTTGGACGTACTTGGCTTTTATATAGATAGAGAATTGCATCAGCAGTGAGATATCTTCTGGAGCGGTAGAAGGATCCCACCATCTTTCCAGCGACCTTGGCAACAGACTTGATGTACGTGTTCCGACTCAGATCAGGAGTAAAAGTCAACCCCAGAAGCTTGTCAAAACATGGGACCTCTCCCAGACAAGAGCCATCAATCCCGCAATTGATGCCAGATGGGGATCAGAGCGTTGATGATGTAAGGATAGGAGTTTGGTTTTAGATGCATTAAAGGTAACCAGCCACGTCTTCCCACACTGTACCACACGCTCGAGATCAGAGGAGAGAGAATCAGAGAGAACTTTGTCATTTACGGCCTTTGATGTGTTGCCGTAGATGGTCGTGTCATCAGAATAGATGTCAACAAATGATTTAAGTATGTGTTTAGGGAGATCATTGATGAGTTGGGCCCAGGATTGACCCTTGAGGGACTCCAGCATTAATTAATTTTATAGCATCTTTTATATAAGCATTTTATAGCGTCTTTTAAGTAAGCATTTTATAGCATGTTTTATGTAAACATTTTATAGCATCTTTTATGTAAGCATTTTATAGCATCTTTTATATAAGCATTTTATAGCGTCTTTTATGTAAAGATTTTATAGCATCTTTTATGTAAACATTTTATAGCATCTTTTATGTGAGCATTTTATAGCATCTTTTCTGTAAGCATTTTATAGCATCTTTTATATAAGCATTTTATAGCATTTTTTATGTAAACATTTTAATAGCATCTTTTATGTAAGCATTTTATATCATCTTGTATGTAAACATTTTATAGCATCTTTTATGTAAACATTTTATACCATCTTTTATGTAAACATTTTATAGCATCTTTTATGTAAACATTTTATAGCATCTTTTATGTAAACATTTTATAGCATCTTTTATGTAAACATTTTATATCATCTTTTATGTAAACATTTTATAGCATCTTTTATGTAAACATTTTATACCATCTTTTATGTAAACATTTTATAGCATCTTTTATGTAAACATTTTATAGCATCTTTTATGTAAGCATTTTATAGCATCTTTTATCTAAACATTTTATAGCATCTTTTATGTAAACATTTTATACCATCTTTTATGTAAGCATTTTATAGCATCTTTTATGTAAGCATTTTATAGCATCTTTTATGTAAACATTTTATATCATCTTTTATGTAAACATTTTATAGCATCTTTTATGTAAACATTTTATACCATCTTTTATGTAAACATTTTATAGCATCTTTTATGTAAGCATTTTATAGCATCTTTTATGTAAACATTTTATAGCATCTTTTATGTAAACATTTTATAGCATCTTTTATGTAAACATTTTATAGCATGTTTTATGTAAACATTTTATATCATCTTTTATGTAAACATTTTATACCATCTTTTATGTAAACATTTTATAGCATCTTTTATGTAAAAATTTTATAGCATCTATTACGTAAACATTTTATATCATCTTTTATGTAAGCATTTTATATCATCTTTTATGTAAACATTTTATATCATCTTGTATGTAAACATTTTATAGCATCTTTTATGTAAACATTTTATAGCATCTGTTATGTAAACATTTTATAGCATGTTTTATGTAAGCATTTTATATCATCTTTTATGTAAAGATTTTATAGCATCTTGTATGTAAACATTTTATAGCATCTTTTATGTAAACATTTTATATCATCGTTTATGTAAACATTTTATAGCATCTTTTATGTAAACATTTTATAGCATCTTTTATGAAAGCATTTTATAGCATCTTTTATGTAAACATTTTATAGCATCTTTTAAGTAAGCATGTTATAGCATCTTTTATGTAAGCATCTTATAGCATCTTTTATGTAAGAATTCTATAGCATCCTATAAGCAATCATTTTATAGCATATTTTATGTAAAGATTTTATAGCATCTTTTAAGTAAGCATTTTATAGCATCTTTTATGCAAACATTTCATAGATCTTGTAAGTAAGCATTTTATAACATCTTTTATTTAAACATTTCATAGCATCTTTTATGTAAACATTTTATAGTATCTTTTTTGTAAACATTTTATAGCATCTTATATGCAAACATTTTATAGCATCTTTAACTAAATAATGAATATCAGACAAATGTCATTCTAGTATCAAAATATCAATATACAAAGAGCCTTCAATTCCAGACTTTTTGTACAGGCATTTAAAATTGTCGTAGACTCTTAAAAATTGATATGTTATTGCTATATATCTTATGAAATGACTGACCAATTTTTATGATTTCCGGTTCAAATGAACAGCAATAGCAGGAATTGGAATACACCTTACTAAAGCCGGATTGTCACAGCTGGTAGATTTCAAAAATACAATTTGGACATGAAGACAATTTAGAAGAACGATATGCAATAAAATTCTTTTTTAAACTTGGAAAAAATGGCACAGAAATGTATGGAATACCTCCGACTACTTTTGGACCATATTGCATGAATCGAGCATCAGTTTTTGAGTGGCATAAGAGATTCCAGGAGGGCATAGCGTCTGTGAGAGATGATGAGAGGTGTGGGAGGAGTAAAGAAGTCAGAACATCAGAATTGATTGGCCAAATAAAGAATTTCTTGGATAAGGACCAATGTGTGTCTATAGAGACAATAAGTGCACAATTTGATGTCTTTGTGAGAACTGTACACACAATTATTCACGAGGAACCGAAGATTTCCGTGTATGCACCAGTCCACAACGCCATACTTGACCAAGATAGACATCAAGACAGTTTCTCATCCTCCCTATAGTTCAGACCTTGCTCCCTGTGACTTTTGGTTATTCTCTACACTCAAAGAAAGCCTTAGAGACTCTCGTTATGAGACAATTAAGAAGATGAAAGAGGATCTGACCAGGATTATTGACATGCGCACACAAGAGGACTTCTATGGGGCTTTCCAGAAGTAATTGGAACGGTACAACAAGTACATTGCAACCGGAGGAGATTACATCAAAAGGGACTAGAGTTTCATGCATGTACTATCAATAAAAGTGTGCATGCAAAAAAAAATGTCTGGAAACTTATTGAAGACATTTCGTATATGTCTATGCCTAATTCTTCTCAAATTGTTGTGTAATAGAAGGTGAACATTACTGTACATTTTGCTGCTTTCTTGGACTTCGAACATTTAATATCCATACTTTGTGCTGATGAAGAGACTTGGTATTAATAATTGTTCATTTCGTCTTGGAAACGATTGTACACCAAAGTGTTGTTGATGTTTAATTCTAAGTGAAATTGTGTGTGTGTGTGTGTGTGTGCGTACATTTCTCTACCAAACTACTCCATCAATTTTCAATTTACAGACTCGAGAATTGACATAAGGGGTATTGAGATTTGGGAAAAATTTTTTAATCGGTCAAAAATTGGGCTGACAAGGGATCAAAGTTCAACGATTTGACCTTTGGGAACTCCACCAAACTCCTCCACCAATTACTAGTCTAAACACTTAAAATTTTAGATGTAGATTACTTGGACATGAACCAAACGTTTTAACTTGATTTGAGCCCAAAACAAGGAATGTTAAGGGGCCCAGATCGGGGTCAAATTTTTTTTAAATTTGACCTCTGGAGTTTCTACCAAATTACTCAGCCAACTTTTGGTCTAAACATTTGAAATTTTACGTAAAGTGTATTCCAACATAGGTCAAGCTTTTTAATCGGTTTTTGGCCGAAAATTTGGCTGTCAAGAGGTCAAAGTTTAAAAGATTTGACCTTTGCAGTCTCTCACAAACTCTTCAGCCAATTATGGGTCTAAACATTTGACATTTTACATAAAGGGTATTCAGACACACAGCAAGATTTTTAATCAGTTCTTGGGCGAAATTTTGACTGTCAAATTTTTTTTAATCGGTTTTCTGTAAAAAATTTGGCTGTCAAGAAGTCAAAGTTGAAAGAGTTCACCTTTGCAGATTCTACCAAACTCCTCTACCAATTTTGGGTCTAAACATTTGAAATTTTAGATGTAGGTTTCCTGGACATGAGTCAAACATTTTAATATATACATATGTACATAAAGTTATGGATAGTGCATAGGGCCCGAGCAAAGCCAGGCTGAACTGCTAGTATACATATAAAGTTTAAATATACTGAAAATATGAACTAAAACTCAGTATTTTATATAAGTATTAGGAAGAGTCTTAACAAGAAGTTTTACTGTCAAAACGTTTGTTGATCCGCATATTTCCTTCGAATATTTGTATAATTTTATATTCTTTCTTGTTATTAGATGATGGATTCTAGAGAGCACCAAGAAGAAATTTCATCAGTATCCACAAAAATTCCAGAGCCTAAAACTCCTCTGGCAGATTCTAAATCAAATGATGGTATGTTATTTTTGTCGAAAACAAAAGCTACGTGAAATGTTTTGATGAAGACATGAATTGCTTGTGTCTCATGTTTGCACCAAGATTTAACTCCTGACAAATTCTTCGCCAGCTGTTTGGAATTTTCGCCATTTTCATCCATTACTACAATAATCATCTTCTTTTATAATTAAACTAGCAGAATAACTGTTTTGGAACCACTATTCTACTAAAGTATCTTTATAAAGTTAGGCATGTATATACGTTACTCAATCTCTGTGGCCGGTTGTTCAAAATGCCTTTCTCCAGGCTATATAATGTTTACATGTACATTTGTCGTTGGCACAAAATATATACACACACTGACAGCGAAGTAAAAGTCACAACACAGTTGATCTACAAAAATATATAGTTTTATTTCACTTCGAAATCAGCAGTTATGTGACAAATTTTTATTCTTTATTTTGACGTTTACTGGAAAACGCGAAGAGTGTGTGATTAGATGGTAGTCTGGCGAAGAAGAAAAATGGGGACACATGCCGCATCTCTCTCTCTCTCTCTCTGACGATTTTATTTATAAACACATTCTTTCCCATTGAAATTTTTAATATTTCCTTTGTCTATTGTCTACACCTTTGAGCGATATCTGCTTACATATTTCTGGGTCAAATTATTAGTCTATTGTTAGACAATGGTGGAAAGTCCCAAATTCTTAACCTCTGAATATTTTCATTCATTTGTATGTGTGCATATATATATATATATATATATATATATATATATATATATATATATATATATATATATATATATATATATATTAAATATTGGCAGGCAATCCCGGGAAGAAAAACATTCACTGGTTGCACACATATATAAAATTATTTACTCTAATAATTATTATGCCTAACTTTATAAAGATAGATGTATGAAAGAAGCTGTTCTATTAATAAATAAATAGTATATTTATATTTGTTTATTTATGTCCAAAACAAAGGGCGATTGTGCGAATCTAAGACAGATAATTGGCTTTTCCAGATCTTCTAGGAGATGTTGTTTACCGAATTTAATTATTGTTAAGATTAACAAAATTCGACATAAAAGCGATAAAAATAGCATGTAATTTCAACTAGGGCTTCATGGCGTAATGGTATCTGCACCTGGCCATAAATCCTAGTGTTGGAGATTCGAACCTCACTCAGACAAAAAGCTAAAGAGCCGTGGATACGGTGAAACACATGTACGTAGATAACTGTTATATATATATATATATATATATATATATATATATATATATATATATATATATATATATATATAACAGTTATCTACGTACATGTATTTCACCATATCCATAACCATATATATATATATACTGTGTGTGCAAAATCAAGACTTCAAGACAAGATGTTGATGGTAACGAAAAGTGTATTTCATTTTATGTTACAATTGTTTCAATGTCCAGTTCGATAGTTTCAAGCATTATATCGTTTGAAAATTTTCAAAAACCAGCATTTCTTCAGACTTTATGAATAAACACACTTTTGGCAATGTAGTATTTTTTGAATAGAAAGAAAAAAGAGGGGGGGGGGATCCCTAACGGGAAAAACATGCGAGAAACATTTACCTTGGTTGTGGTTACGGAAAAGCCCATTTTTTTGTGTGTGTGTGTGTGTGTGCGTGTGTGTGTGCGCGCGCGCGTGCATTTTGAGAATTTTATTTTTTAATACTAGCAGCTATCAAGCGGTGCCAGGAGGCAGAGTGGGATTCGGCCTTTTTTTCCTTTGTTAAGTAGAATGCCTACATTTCTTGACCTGACATCATCATCATCATCATCATTACTTACCAGCAGTCACCTCTGCTTGCCCTGTCAGCAGGGAGGGGTAATGGAGGAAGGGCTTTTTGCCCGTTTTCTTCAGTTCACATTTCGCAGGTCTCTGGAAAGGACGCAAGCTGACTAACTACGTTAAAAACTTTTGGGGGACGTTAAACATTATGTTCTGGGTGTTTCTCTTATATGGAAAGACGTTTCCATTTCATTCCCAGTTAATTACAAGGCAACGAGGCCTTATCAGCTGGAAAAGTATTAGTCTCAAAGGACTAACGGAAGAAACTATTTTTTTTTTTTTAGATATTTTTCTGTAAGAAGCAGAAAATAAAAATTTGCCGGCCTGTCAGACAAGAAGACAGGCAGATTGTTGGGACATGTGTTCTCCAGAAAAGAGACTGTTTTTGGAAAACAATTCAACCGAAATCCTCTTCTTATAAGGGCCTTTTAAAAAGAAAAACAAAAAACATTAGAACTAGAAGGTTCTAGAAGATTAAGAGAGTGCCTTTCAAAGAAAAAGACTGAAAGAAAACGAGCATTTTTAAAGACTCTTTTTGCATGTTTCTTTCCTTTCAGCGTTTTACATATCAAGTAATTTGTTTTCTGCATCATTATTTTCAAAGGGACAACATATATTTTCCTGCTTTAATTTGTTACTATTTACGATCGCTTGGACGATAATTTTAAGTTTGTAGTTCCATTCGATAGAATTATAGAATTAGTCTCTAAATTAGAGAACCCTTTTTTGTATATTCTATTTTTTTTTTTAATCTTTTTACAATTGGTACTAAAGGTTAATTTTTAACCCTTGCTTTTGGAAATAAAAGCAAAGTGACGTATTTTGGTAATGACAACTACAAAATGAACACCGTGTGTGTGTAAAGGATTAATTTCAAAAGTGATTAACTGATCAGTATTCATTCTGTGCAAGGCATAAAGGATTGTAATGTAAGCTATCGTTTATTTATTTTTTGTGCAAATAAAGTAGTCATCTGTGAGTTGGAAGACACAAATATGAAGAAATAATTTGGACGAAAACGATTCTGTGTACATCAACAACAATAATAATAATTTTTTAAATCTTCTATAATATAAACCTCACCTGTCTGTTTAAATGTATGTATGTATGTATGTATGTATCCCTAAAACTTTCGACAGAGGCGACGGATTTTCACAAAATTGGTATCATTCTGATGCTCGACCCTTTGGACGACAAATATCGAAAAATTGGCCAAAAACATTAATTCCTTCACCCTTAACTGGGCACTTTTCTACAGGAAGAGAGTCGCTTTTTTGCCGATATTTTCGAACATCATCCCCTTCTCTTCGATTGTCTAACCTTAATTTAAACGTACGTCACTTCCAGTTTGGCGATGGGCGCAATAGCAAACACAACACTTTTTTTTCACGTTCTTTTCCTCTTTCACGATATGGGTTCGAGCCTGCCTGCCTACTAGCGCTTTTTTTTTTGCTCAACACACACCTCCAAGCACTAGGTGTGTCAGAAACTTTGTGAAAAATATTGAATAATTCGATCCCCTGTTTTTCCAAGCTTATAACTACTCGAAAAATGTAATTCAAACCCTAATTTCTTTTTCAATTAAAGGAGCAAGGACCAAGGTTTCATTTAAAAAAAAAAAAAACAAACAACGTGGTCTTTTTTTTTTAAAGGTTTTAAACTTTGGACTTTACAAGTACATTTCTAAAAAACACTAATTTTTTTTTGTTTTAAATTTGAATATATTATTTATTGATCTTTTATCTTCAATTTGTAATATATAAAACTTTGGTGAGTAAATTAATTATTTACTTTTTAATAGACATTTAAAAATGGGGGGAAGCATGAATTAAAAAAAACAACATTTGTCTAAAATATTATATTCGATTTATTGGAAAAAGCATAAAATTTCACATTAACCTTGAAAATATCGTAAAAATAGAATCAATAGAAAATTTGGATAGATTTTTTAAAGTTTAAAAATTGAAAAATACTGAACTCGTAAAAGTCAATTAATTTCATTTGTTTTTTAAAAAATAAAAAAATAATGTTTCTATTACTTTTTATACAACTTTAATAGTTTATTTTAGAAGTATAATCCATAAAGAAAATAAACAACCCACTTTTAAAAGAGAAATTACGAGTTTTTTATATTTTATTCGCAGTTTCCTGTAAGGAGTGTCAAAAATTCCTACAAAAATTCTGATACACCTATCCAAGCACCCGGGAAATCATGGTTAGACAGCAGAGAGAACCCCGGAAGCAACAAGAGCCCCCCCCCCTCTCTCTCTCTCTCTCTCTCTCTCTCTCTCTCTCTCTCTCTCTCTCTCTCTTGTTACTGTGCCGCTCAAGTATTGACTATCTTCACCGGAAGATAACTGCTGGTAATAACTAAAATCAAGTTACTCCAGCATAAGGATTAATAAGATCAAATGATTATTATTTGAGAAATTAATAGTGTTATGAGAGGATTGAGAATGTTTGACCTCATTAAAAGTTGTATTCTTCTGTTTAGGCCAGGATGCAAGCCATACTGCAGTCGTTTCTGTGCTGCATTCAACAGCAAGCACAAAAGCTCAAAATGGTTTGGAGAAAGAAAATTCTAAAGAAATTCTTCCTGATTTCTTTGCTGCAAGACCTTGCCTTTCTGACACGAAAACTGGTGCCTTCCATTTGACGACGCCTACAAACCCGCAGATTTTTAAACAAATTAATGGTGATCACACAACAAAACAGACAAGACAAGAATTTGGTACATCACAGCAGGTTAGTACATCATCATCATCATCATCATCATCATCATCATCATCATCATCATCATCATCATCACCGCAACAGGTTGGTACATCATTATCATCATCATCACAGTAGATTGGTACATTATCATTATCAGCATCATGATCACAACAGGTTGATTCATCATCATCATCATCATCATCATCATCATCAAAACAGGTTGGTACATCATCATCATCATCATCACAAAGCAGGTTGGTAGATAATCATCGTCATCATCATCATCATTGTCTGAGATCCGTTTTACATGCTGCCATGTGTTGGACGGTGTTTAGAAATACACCCGACCAACCAGCTAAATTCCATTCACTTGTGGATGTCCCCAGATGCTGGAGAGTTTTCTACTCTAAAAGCTTCTTTCTTCAAATTGCATTCTTTTGGATTCCCCCCCCCCTTGTTCCCTGTTTTCCTGACAGCATCAACATGCAGAAATTTAAATGTAACGTGAACAGATATCTCAATGCACAACCGCTCACTTAGAATGCTTACTATATGATGCTATTTGTTTTTCAAATAAGTTTGGTTTGATACATGCTTGTTGTCAGAACCCACACGTATAGTCTTCACTTTATACACAATTACAGGACACAAGTATTATTTAAAATGAAGGCTTTATTCGCATGAGAAAAATAGACATTTATTCAATATTATGTAGAGAAAAATATATCTAAAAGACAAAGATCAAAAGAGGAAAGAGAATGGCAGACAGGCATGGAGCCATTAGACTTAATTTTTGACACGCCTTAAAATTAAAAAAGGGAGAAATGATTTCAGGTAATGAGATTTGGTTGAACAACTTGCCTGTGTTCAGGGCAGCTTATTGATATTTGGCAATCTAGTTAATGATTGAACCCTAACCTGCAAAACTTTCACAACAAGCACTTATCTAGCTACCACCACTGTCAATAATTTCCTCCACACTCAATTTGTGCCTAAATCTAAATGCAAATTCCAGTTTCTTTTCTAGAACTGCCCACCTGTGAAACACTTGCCTGTTCTGCTTTCCAGCTGACTACACTTCAAATCCGATATAATTAAGTGTTGCAGACCCATGCTAGGGGTCACAAATGAAAGAAACCACAAGTAGTATAAAGTGTATAAAATATAATATGTATTTATCATAAAGAATACAAGAGCCACTAAAGTGGTATGAGAGGAACGTGTTCGTAGCATGCGGTTAAACATGGTATGAATGTCTCCATTTAGTCTCTGAAACCGGTGGTATTCATAGGACTGGTTGATTCCACTTAGTTCTCAAATAGGGGTGATTTGTAACCCCACAACAATAAGTTTTTGTTGAGCCCCTCCCCTCCCCCAGATCATCAAATCATATCCAAGTTCCCCTACTGCCGATCACTATGCTGTTGTCTCGCTGACCACCTTACATTCATTAACCTTTATCCTCGACTAGCCTTCGGACCTTGATAAGTGGTGACGCCTTGTAAAAAATGAAAAACATTGATTATAATTGAGTGCACTTAAGAACTATAACCAATACATAATAATGTCATGACTGCTATCACTCGTTCCAAAAGTCAAAATTTAAAACTTTTTGTTCTGACATTTTCAAACATCAAGTGAAATAAATTCATAGAGGATGCTGCCAAGTCTGCTATAAGTTAGGCTCCCTATATCGGGCTAGAAAACTTCTCACTTTTGTAAGTATCCAATATCTCTATAAAGCCATATTCCTAGCTACAATAATAATAAGTTCTGCATTGTGCGTTAAGCTCCAACCCCTGTCACCTCTCTACAGTGTTGACTCCCTGTGACTGTATGATGATATGAATATGCTCCAACAAACGTTCTATGTTTGTAAATACTTCAGACACATCTGACTTGCAGCAAAGACTTCACCATAATAGAGGTCCCTAGATTCTGACAGGTTTTCGCTTCTTTTTCTCGGACAACTTAATTCCCCACCCTCGTTTCTATGACGATACCAATATGTAGAAATTTAAATGTAATGTGAACAAATACCTTGTTGGCCAAATCCTCACCTAAGTTGCACCTTATAAATCTGCCTGTTATCACAGTAGTCCTTCAGACTTCAATAGCAATATCCCTTATTTAGGAATGAACAAAAGTAAAAATAAAATTGTTTTAATTAAATAACTTTTGAAAACCTGTTTAAAATCTTTAACATATTGCGATTGGTTTCAGTTTAAACACCAGATGTCGCTTGTCATTCTCAAATATCAAAACAGATGAAAAGCCAAGAAATCGTTGATGTTAAAAAAATATGCCATTTTTGTAACAAGATTTATCATGAGATAAGGTTACACAAAATATAGGTTAGCAAATAGAATAGGTACACAAAAACAATCTTAAATCAAAATTTCTATTTTGAATTTCCCTTGCATTTGAAAGTTAGTTGAAAAATAATGAGGTTACACAAAATATAGGTTAGCAAATAGAATCTAGTTGTGAAAACTTGTATCATTTGGATTTTTCAAACTACTGTTCTCATTTGGAGTATTATTTTCACAATATTTCGGCTGATGTAACCTCTGACCTTCCTCAGGTGTGTCTCGTCAAATTCGGAAGTCTTTCTGTCAAACTCAGGAACCTTTCTATCGAACTCGGAAATCTGCACGAAATTTCGAACATAACTGTTTATTCAATCCATGGTGGTACCATACTTTCGTTTCATCAACCACAAAGTCTTAAGTAATTTGCAAGTCTTACTATTGCCCGCACCAAGGATTGAACATTCCACCTCCAAAAAAAAAAAAAAAAATTCTTGTCTTTTTCTCTTTTACTTTCCCTCTCTGTCCTGCTTCGATATCATTCTTTCTCGTAACAAGTTTCGTCAAAAGTCATTAATGCGTTGGTCTTAAATGCCCCAAACATATCAGACCTTCATGTTGATGTTAATGTGAAGTGCATTTGAAAGAAACCTAAAACTTCAGAAAAAATATAATGCCGAAGCCTTGAAAAGCGTGTAAACTAGTGATATTTTTTCAATTGGAGCTTATTTCAACCTTTAATAGATGCTTCTCCTATTGACGGTGAAGAATATTCAGATGTAGTGAACATGAAAATCATTGAAACTGCTGAAAAGGTCAGGCCATCTGTTAAACAACGAGCTCCACAGTAGATTCAACTCGATACCAGAAGAGCAATTGATAGCAAGAAAAGCGTTTGAATAAAATATGTAGACAATTCACCTCAATACAAAATAACAAATGCAGAAAAAAAACTAGTTTAAAGGGACACAATCAATCAATTAAATGATGACTTTTATGAAATTTCAAATTTACTCCCATTTACTTTAAATGAAAAAATTAAAAACTCACAAACGTAATATTAGCTGACATTTTATGATTGCAAAACATATTTCTACTTTTTTTGTTTGTTTTAGATTACAGGTTTCGCATAATTTTTATATGTGAGATTCTAATATTTTCTTTGCTTGCAGGAATGTGAAACATTCAGTGTATTTTTATATAATCTTAAAAAATCTTCTTCTATTTTCATTTAAAAGCAGAAACATAGAAAAATAATTAAATTAAAAAATGATAAAAATTCTACAAATGTTCACGATAAGAATGTACGGATGTGTAGCTGGGGAAAAAAGACAAACAGCACCCTCTACCGCCCTTTAACTACCTGACGTCATTTTCAGATAGCCTTTCGACTGTCTAAGATTTTGGGTTTCCGTATAATCTATGTGGTGAGAACTTTGGTTGAACAAAGCAAGAATCTCTCGCTTTTAAGGACTAATTCAGCTTCTTTTTTTTGTACACAAAATGGTGTTTTTTATTTAATTCAATATCTTAGGAGTTTACTTTGCTAATTATCTTTGAAATAGACCCAGAAAACTAATATCAATCTTTCAAAGGATTTTTACAATGAATTTATTTAACTTCAAAATTTAGTTGAATTTCTTAGCTCGTCATGAAAACATCTCGCTCCTAGATAAGGTTCAAAAGAGAGTCGCCAATCTGATAGGTCCTGAACTGTTATCTAAACTTCAGCCTCTGTCCCATCAACGAAACGTTGCATCCCTCTGTCTGTTCTACAAGTACTTTAACGGTGAATGCTCTGACGAACTGCAAGCACTTGTGCCTCCTTGACGTAAATACCCCTGACAAACCTGACAAGCAGCCAAATCCCACCTCTTCACAGTAGAGATCCCTAGATGTAAGAGAGCCTTCTACTCCAGTAGTTTCTTCCCCAGGACAGTTAGACTTTGGAATTCCCTTCCGGATCCCTGCTTCCCCAACTGTACTGACATGCAGAAGTTCAAGTGTAACGTGAACCGACAGCTTGCTGCTCAACTCCCTACACAGTACCCCTGATGCCTATGTCCCTGATAGTAGCCTCCTACAACAAAGTGGCAATGTGCCTTGTTTGGGGTGAAAATGTAATTAAAAAATTAAAATTAAATTTTTCATAACTTTTTTTTTTTTCATGTGTACAAATATTTTTTTCCCTTTGGGAAATTAACTTTAGTCTTTAATTTTTCAAATACAATAATAAAAAAAAAAATAATCGAAAACCTAAAACAAACTTATGATAAATCGGCTTTCTAAACTAAGTCCCCTATCTTTATTCATACATTTTTGTCCGTACCTAAATCTTACATATAAAAATTACGTGAAACATGCAATCTAAAAAAAAATATAGAAATAGTTTTTGCAATTATAATTATTTTGTGTGAAAATATTAAATACACAATGCTTAATTCAATGATAATATTGGTAGTTCGAGAAATTAATTTTTTTTTTTTTCGAGTTATATCGAATTCATTAACCTGAACTTTAGGGGCTTTTGTTTTTGTTTTTTTTTTTTTGTAATGTTCTTGAAAAAATTCATTGTTCTTTTTTATTATTGTTACAATTTACGATGCTTTATTTATTTTCATTAAAAAAGCAAAAAATAAATTCATTCATTTTTTTTTTTTTACTACTGAAAACCATAATTTTAGTAAAGGTGTTTTTTTTTTATTTAAACAAACTAATACATTTTCACTAAGATTCAAATAAAAATAATGGGTTCATTATATTCCGTGATCATTATTTGATAAATACTGAAAATTTCATTAGAATTGGTTAATTTCCTAATTTTTTGGTGAATTTTATACATTTTGAGCATCGGTTATTCTTTGCACGACCTACTGGTTTGATGCAACTGGACAACTATCAACAGATAACGTCAGAGTGTCCTTTGGCGTCACACACACACACACACACACACACGCACGCACGCACAGAGAGAGAGAGAGAGAGAGAGAGAGAGAGAGAGAGAGAGAGCACAACTGAATTGTACCAACATGTCTGTGTTTGCATTTTTATTGTATGAATCTGGGTTGCTTTTGTTTTGGTATCCAACTTTACACATAGAGTTAGACACAAAGTCGACCCATAATGTGTCGAAAATCCACCTCCCCAAAAGAGACATCCTGGATAGAAAAATAAAATTAAAATTGACTCAGTCTAGAAGGATTTCTCCTTTACTGATCGAAAATGAATAATATCAAAACAGATACTACATTTTGCTCCTAGCCAAAAGGAGAAAAAAAACTTTATGAAATTATGGTGTTTTTTTGGGGGGGGGGGGTATATAAATATGATTTTATATAAATGTGATTTTATCTGTATAGAAATAAATATATGTACTTCCATCCTGTCACGCTAAAGTTAGTATAACTCTTGCCTTTTTCTATCCCTCTCCTCCAGTCCCTGGACGAAACCATTTGAACGTGGTGAGTGGAAGCGAGAAAGCAAATAGCAAGTCAGACAACAACCCCTAGACTTACCCCGCCGCCTGAAATTAATTCAAAAAGAAATTCTCTCATCCTATAATAATAAAAAAATGTTAACGATAGATGTTTTTGTTTCTTTAGATCAAAACAAATGATAATCTCATCTAATTTTATAATTTATAAAATTCACTCTCTGTCTGTCTATCTGTCTGTCTCCATTTTTGTCAAAGTGCAGCTTCTCCAATACGCAAGGTCGCAGAGCGGCACGAGGCGTGTCAAATGATTGCATTTTTTGTTGACCGTTCTTTTATGTTTTTTAGCTGCTAAAGGGACAGAATTGAAACAATGGAAACTTGGCAGGCATAAGTCGACTTAAAGTGATCTTGTACACATGCACAAATACACATTTCTACGTTATAGTTGATTCATTTTTAACTATTTCTTACCATCTGACGATAGCTTAAACGATAACTATTAAAACTGGAGCGCTATATGCTTTGGTTTCAATTCTAGCTGATGGCATCCAAGTCATATTTATTTATTTATTATTATTTTTTTTAACTTTTGAAATCACTACTATATATCGGGTACAATAGAATAATCAACTGAATAGAATTGGCTCTATAATAATAAATACGAAATCTGCAAAAATTAAAATATCATGTTTAACTGTCTTATAACGGCGGGGCAACTCCGGGCGCCCAGCTAGTAATTCATATATAAAAAATATGTGTGCAGTTTATGGACCGTGCTGAAATAATAACGTAATTATTTAGAAAATCATTCTTAACATGGGGAGGGGGGCTTTCATTAACTATTCTGTACTTTCACATGACGATGTAATAAAGAATAAAGGATCGAGTAAAGAATAGATACCCTGTAGCAGACGACGCCGCCTGGCGGTGACAAGCGCACATTTCAACTAACACCGGTGATTCGACCTTGACATTGACACAAGCACATGGCGTCGGTTGTTTGTAAACACGTCAAATAGCAAACATGCTCGAATATTGCCAGAAATTTTAAAAGAAAAAATATATTTACAAAACATTTTTTTTTTTTTAAGTAAGTAATAAAATGAACGTGTTTGAATAATAGATATTTAAATAAATGGGTGTCTTCTGTTTCGGATTTTTGCGACCAAATTTTTAAATCTCGATTGTTTATACTCGTGATTTTATTATGCATAAAAATTGCCTTGGCCTAGAAGGATTTCTCCTTCACTGACCACCGACATACATCGCACTTTAAATAAATATTGAATTGTATTATAATAATAAATAAATAAATAATCAACCTTTTTTTAATAAGTTTTACTCAAACAGTTTTTATTTGAACTTAATGGACTGTTTTTTTTTTGTTTTTTTTTGTATTTATTAACTGTTTTATTCTTTTTTATCAAACAAAAATAGAACTTTTATAATGAAATATATATTATGGACTGCTTTTCAAACATCGAAATTTTAAAATTAAAGTTTTATTTAAAAAAAAAAAAAAGACGAGGTGTTTTTTCTTTTCGAGATATATATTTTTTTTCACCATTTATCATTTTGAAATTTTATTCAACAATGAAATGATAAAAAAAATTTTCGTTAAATATATTTTTAAAAAATTATTATAAAATATCTATAAAGTCTATTTTTTATGTCTGTAAAAGTTTGTTGAAAGTTCAAATAAAGTTTATAATTTAATTGAAAAAAAAAGCGCCTCGTCTTTTTTTTTTTAATAAAGCTAACATTAATTTTAAAATTTCGATGTTTGAAAAACAGTCTATAATATATGTCATTATGAAAGTTCTATTTTTGTTTGATAAAAAGAATAAAACAGTTATTAAAAAGTTCTGTAAATATATTAAAAACGCACTCAGAAAGACACTCATTTATTGAAATATCTTTTATTTAAAAAAAAAATCTTGCTCGCGAATATTCGTCAAAATTTAATATTTAAAAATATTATTTTCAAAATATATTAATTGTCGCTGAAGTTAATGTTTTAAAGAATAATTAAATAAATATTGAATTGTCTTTAAAACGCGCACAAACACCCCCCCAACCACAAAAAAAAAACATGGTACATAAAAATCAATCTTGGTCGAAAAAATCCGAATCAGAAAGAACCCCATTTATTTAAATGTCTTTTATTTAAACACGTTCATTTTATTATTTACTCAAAAAAAATGTTTTGTAAATATATATTTTTTCTTTTAAAATTGCTGGCGAATATTCGAGCATGTTTGCTATTTGACGTGTTTACAAACAACCGACGCCATGTGTTTGTGCCAATGTCAAGGTTGAATCACCGGTGTTAGTTGAAATGTGCGCTTGTCACCGCCAGGCGGCGTCATCTGGTACAGGGTATCTATTCTTTACTTGATCCAGAGTAAATACCGTAGAAATTGAATTTAATTTGAAAATCTTATCTAAAAAAATACAGACCGTAAACTGCACTGAAAATGAAAATTATTATAGTAATTCTATGATTTGAGTAATATACATTTTTAGGTGCTTACCTTCTATATTAAAATAACAAAAGAAATATTGAATTTCAAGTAAAACAAATGGTACCTACGTAATTATCATATTGCAAATAGTAACATATCCAAAAATTACAGTAAACGATTAGGTAGAAAAATAATTATTAATGAAAAATAGTTTTTGATAAAGTTTAGATGAGGAATAAAATTTTAAATTACGTTCATTACGTGACGTAAGCAACAGAACTTAATTATCTCCCCTGTCACTTATCTCGTTTTTTTTTTTGGTAAGCGTAATATAGTGATTTCGCTTCATTTTACAAATTTCTTTTTTCATAGTGAGTGCGAACACTAGCAGAGCATTTTTTTTTTATAGTAAGCCTAATATAGTGATTTCGCTTCATTTTACAAATTTCTTTTTTCATAGTGAGTGCGAACACTAGCAGAGCATTTTTTTTTTTATATTACTTCCAATTCATCGTTCACATTCGAAATGTCGACTTTTATAAGTTTTCAGATATGCTGACAATGAATATCACAGTTAAATTAGTGGTTGATAAGTCGTTTACCAGATATGAAAACATTTGTTATCCAACGTAAAAGCTAATGTAATCCCTGGTAGCTATTTTATTTTCACAATGCGTGCAACTGGAGCAGACGACAAAGTAAATATTTTTCACTCGCCCCCCCCCCCCTAAAAAATGGGGTGTTAATTCCGAAAACCGTTCTTAACATCAGAAGGTTGGGAGTGTTTATTCCGAACGCCGTTCTTAACATGGGGAAGCTGGGGATGTTTATTTATTTTTACACGCATGCGCATTTTACAAATTCTTTGGTTGTAAAAAAAATGGCTGCCAGAGATTACATTAGCTTTTGCCTTGGATAACAAATGTTTTCATATCTGGTAAACTACTTATCCGCTCCAAATTTAACTGTAATATTCGTTGTCAGCATAGCCGAAAACTTCAAAAAGTTGACATTTTAGATGTGAACGGTGAGTTGGAATTAATGTAAAAAAAAATACCGAAGAAAAAATCTTGCGCAACAGCAGCAGCAAAAAAAACTACCCTGGTGTCTAACTCTGTCCCGTGGGGAGGCATTGTAAATAGGTACAACAAACGACCATCGTTCGTGTTGTGGTATTAGCAACTAAAACATCAAAACAATCAAACACTTTTCCCAACCTTAAAAAGAAAAAGAAACAGGATTGTATTATTCCTATTTACAATGCGTCACCACGGGACAGAGTTAGACACCAGGGTCGTTTTTTAATGTGGAGAAAAGAAACAAAAATAAAAAATTGTCTCGGTCGTGAAGGATTTCTCTTCCACTGACAGACCCAGAAATTGAAGTGTAGCCTGGAGCATCTGAAGAACAGATACTACACTTTGAGGTATTTATTTGCTCTCCCACTGAGCAAATTAGGCACAAGGCCGATTTTTAAAGTGAGGAGTGAAGGGGAAATGGGGACCAACTCCCCGGGGAGTAGGGGAGCTGGATAGTGACAATTGGTATGAAGGGTTGCCCCAACATTGACCAAGGTCTTATATGTGAGGTTTCCCTCACATATGGTCTTTGCTTGCAGTATCTGTCGGAACAAATACTACATTTTGATCTTGGCCCGAAGTATTATTAAAACAACCAAACCAAAACCACTTATGAATAAGTTATTTATTATAATCTCTAGTATGAAAATTCTGAGATTGTTTGTTTGTTTGTGTGTGTGTGCGTGTGCGTGCGTGCGTGCGTGTGTGTGTGTGTGTGTGTGTGTGTGTGTGTGTGTGTGTTCGTGTTCGTGTTCGTGTTCTAAATCTAATATCTTTTCTTTTTTGTAGAAACTAAAAAAACCTCCCGTCACAATTAAAAAGTCCAGAAAGAAAAAGAAATGTATGACGACACACAAAAAAAGTGCCAACAAGCAAGACCGAAAGCCTAAAAATCACCATGGCGACGGCGGCGACGCTCATTATAAAGAATTCATTTTGAAAGAAAGCAATGCCGAAATGGTAAACACTTGACTCACATTTTATTTTTATTTTATATTTTTTATTTAAAAATGAGGTACTTTTTAAGATAGAGTCGACAGATCGAATTTTAGAATATGTGGTTTTTTAAGCAAGAACAACAGTACTTACTTGTCATGTCGAAAATAGTAATATCTTCAAACGACATAAAAAAATCGATCTGTCGACTCAATCTTAACAAGCACCGAAAATAATAATAATAATAATAATAATAATAATAATAATAATAATAATAATAATAATAATAATAATAATAGCTGGACTCCCGTAGTAAATTTAATATTTGGTAATTTTCTAAAATAACCAACAAAGCAAAAAAGGGGACGAAAAAATAAATACACAACAACAAAAAAAGGGGGGGTGCTTATTCAAATTAGCATTTATGACTGCAATTAAGAGTAAAGAAAATACAGAAAAATTCCAAAAATTACGTAATTTGATCTAGTAGTTCTTTTTTTATATTAAAAAAAAAATCAATTAAATGTTTTCGGGCGGCCATGATAATGAAATGAAATAAATAAGGTGGAGACAACTCAAAAATGTTCAGATCAAAATCAGTTTTATGATCAATACAGTTTAGTAGTAAAATGGCTAAAATCGTAAATTTTTTATTTTCTTAGTTTAAAAAGCTACTTGACCGATTTACGTGATTTTTAGAATATGACATCTTCGTTCTGTAACGAGTACGTACGTCATACAAACGTTTGCGTTTTGTTTTTACTTTGCCGCCATAAGTGGCAAGTTGAATAAGTACCAAAAATTACCAAAGGTAAGATAAGTTACGTGTGTGTTAACTTATTTTAAAGGGATTTTGTTTTTTTACTTAAAAGTTGTGTTCTGTCGAGTTAGACCGAGAACAAAATGGTTGTCTTAGGATTGTGCAGTAAACCAACAAAGATGGCCGCTGCACTCTTCATGTGACTATTTTTGGTGGTTAACACTTTGTAAAAAGTGAATATTTGAGATTAAAAAAAGGGGGCATTTAAAACTACTTAAAAACATTTTTTAAAAAATGAGCCAAGTAGGTAGAAAAGTAACTTTTATTAGCTATGGTAACATTTATTTGTTGTATATTTGATGTTTTTATCCTTTTTTTTTTTTTGTTGGCATCGCTGCACAAGTGCACAATCACTGGTTGTCTCATTACTGCCATAGTCGAGCCTCGATAATCGATCAAAAACTAAACAAAACACTGGTAGAAACACGACCAATAAATCTAACCAATCGTGTGAAAATGTAATGTTCTACCAATATTTTCTTTCATTTTCGATTTTTGGGCGATTATCGAGATTAATATTTTGTTTTTTGTTCTAACTCGACATACTTTACACTATCTTTATTTTTAATTAAAAAAAACACCTTAAAATAAGTTAAAACACTAAAAACTTTTCCAGGTAGGTAAAGAATACCTTATCTTGTCTTTGTTACCAAAGACAAGATAAGGTATTCTTTTCTTTTATTTTTCTTATTACCTGTTATTTTGGAGGGATGCAGTGTACGATTTACAAGAGAACCACTGCTTTTAAGCTTAGGTAGCCGAACGAGACAATATAAACAGGATGACTAACTTTTATAAGCTACTTTCTTTTCTCTCTCTCTCTCTCTGTCTCTCTCTCTCTCTCTCTCCTTCCGTTTGGCTTCCCTTTTTACTAGTGAGCGGGGGGGGGTTACCCTTTATCAAGGTCCAGGGGCCTGTTTAGCATAATGAATGTCTGGTGGCCGGTGAGACGACACCGTCATCATTGATGATGGTGAAAATTTGGGAGAAATTAATTAAGAAAACTGAATCATAACTTGTTTACATTAGACTTGAAAACGCCCATGTTATGGTCAACTGAGAAGCAGCCACACAGTTTTGTGTTTCACAGATGGGTGGTTCTAGGAAATAAACTTTGCTCATGGAATTTTCGTTTAGTTTTTAGGCACAGATAGAGAGTAAGGCAAATTGTTGGTAGTGGTTATTTGTTGCGAATGTTTTACAATGGGGGAGCATAGATAAAGCTCAGTCGAGCACCTGCCATGAAAATATCAATAGTGCAAAGATAAACTCACAACGTCTCTTCTGTGGTGTGCCTACTGAACGTTACGATACTAACTGTATCAGAAAATTGCACATTCATGTTCAATATCAAAAGTCACCAACAATTAAGAGGATACCAATATGTGACTTGGTCAGTGGCCTTGGTAAAGCTGTTTTGGACCACAATAGCATCATTGGGTATTGCCAAAAAACACGTCGACAATTAATATAAACGACAATTAATATAGCGGGATCTGTGGAAATTCCACAGCGAACTCTTTCATATGTAATATATTGATGTTGGCATTCTGTGAATGTTCAGTGTAAATGGAGATGGCCTAATATTATTGTAGCTCTTTTGTTAAAACTGCAAAAGTATTTATTTAAGTTAGCAGGGACGCCCAGCATAGCCCTGTCGTAAAATACGCTTAAATATCACTATAAATAAATATCACTAATAAGGGTGCTGGAGGTAAACGTTTTATCTGGGCTGACATTATCTGCCTGATAGTCAGGGACCAGAACCTTGGATTAACCACTAAGGACGCTTTCTTATCAGCAGGTGAAAAGTACTAGGGCTGCTGTATTACCATATGGTGAATGAATTCTGGACCATGCAGTAGTTTCTGGAGGGGCTTCTCGCTGCCATATTAGTGGATAATTGTTACGGCTTTGCCTTATCATGTGCTACAAAAAAAATATATTTCTCTTTTTCTTTTTTTCTCTTACTTTCCCTCTCAGCCCTGCTCAAGCCAAGTCTGTCGACTTGTTCCACAAATCCCAAAACTCCATCATGAAAAATCTCCAGAAAAAACACACTTAAACCCAGAACTCCAACCTCCAACGTAGATCCCCATCACTGTGTCTCCTTCATCAAGAGGGTCTACATTTCAACCTTCCAGAGGTTGAAACCCAATTACAAAAGATCAAATCAGACTTATTCTTCCTAAGCAAAACTGACATTGGACCAACTATTTCCTAGATGCGTTCATAATTAAAGGATACTCTAACTTAACATCCAAATCCGACTCCCAAGATCGCCATGAGATGGAATATGTGCCTACATTAGAGATGTCTTTCCATGTGGTCGGAACATCTGCAGAGAAACCCCTAATTTACCCTATACGTGCTTCCGGGATGAACTTGCTCACACCACTGTGTTTATATTTGCCCTCAATCGACTCCACAACAGCAGAGTTACTATCTTTAAGAGCATAAATTGACCACACCTGTCTGCTCATCTTTCGACTAACATTCACGTCTATCGAGACTTCAGTGTTCACAATGTGAAATGGTTAACCCACTCAAACAAGATAGATGATGAGGAGAGGTTTTGTCACTCAGATTGTTCACGAACCCACCCATGTGCCCAACATTGACGATTAGTATGCAAGTCTCCTAGACCTTTTTCTCACAATTTACCCTGAGCTATGTTGATCTTCCGTTCTGTCTTTACTGGGATCACTCTGTTGTATCAGTTAAGATTAAAATGAAATGTAATAAGTCCTCCGACATGCCTCTCCATCGTACAGTATATGGATACTCTATGGCTGACTGGGATAGCTTCCATACATTTATATCAGATCTACATCTGCATTCCATGTTTAAAAAGAATGTGTCCTCTATAATATCAGACCTGATGGAATGGTTAATTGTAGGTATAGATCGCTTCATACCCTCCAAAAAATTCCAGAAAAAAACCTAACAGCTTGCCATGGTTCTCTCCGCCATATGCTGCTGCCATTTCACACAGAAATTACTTTCTATTGCTTCCAACGTAATAGATGTACTGAGACTAAAGGCGCTTTCAGGATTGCCAGCAATCATTGTAAAAGAGTAATAAAGAATGCGAGAGAGTTGTATGCTCAGCCTGTTAAGTTTAAAACTGGTGGAAACCAAGCAAACCTATGCGACCAAGGCAGCCAACCCATCCCCCGTATTTTCTCCTGTATCAGAAAACACGTTATGCGATAAACAAATATCTGTGCATGATGTTGCCTAACTTGTAAGTATAATGGGGTATGATCCCGCACAGTCGGGAGATTCTATTTATAAACGATGATGATAGGAACTGACGAATCAAATTAATTCACGTTCTGCTACCAACCAATCAGAAACCAGAATTGCTCCATAAATATTAAACTTTTTCTGTAGCAACTTTGCATATGTTTTCTATGTGTGAACACGTAAATAATCTTTTGTTCTGTCTACTGAGAACCAGTCACCTCCAAGACTTATGTAGAATACCTAACCATCGGAAACTAAACATGGCTTATAACTCTAGCAGTTATGGGCCCAGTGTGCATCTTTATTTCGATGGATCCAAATCGAAATTCAAATCGTGGCAAGTGAAATTTTTAGGATATCTACAAATTCAAAACCTACACAAAGTACTTCAGGCACAACCTGAAAGCAGAAACAATCCCGACTTCATTGAAAAGAACGCAACTGGCTTTGCGGAATTAATACAGTGTTTAGATGACCAAAGTCTATCACTGATAATGAGAGAAGCCCTGGATGATGGCTGCAAAGCATTTAACATATTGAGAGAGCATTATTTATCAAAAAGAAAACCCAAAATTATTTCTTTATATACTGAAACTCTCTAAAACGAATGGCAACCGAAACCATTACAGATTATATTATAAGAGCCGAAACTACTATCAATTATTTAAAAATGTCTGGTGAAGTTATTAGCGATAGTCTGTTAATTTCCATAGTCCTCAAGGGATTATGAGTGATTTCAAGTCATTTACCACCGTGATAACGAAGAAAGAAAAACCCATGACTTTTAGTCAATTCAAGGTGACACTCAGAAGTTACGAGGAAACTGAAAAAATGACCACAGAAAAAGAAGGTTACAAATATATATATATATATATATATACATGAGGGGGGGGGGGATAAAAATATTATTTACAAAACGTATGAGAAATTTACAACAAAAAAATGGTGGTTAGTAAAAGGAACCCCGTCACTAATAATTGTGACAGATAGAAAGTTTTGTCAGTCAAAAAGATGTAGGTCCCCTGAAAACTGACTTTATTGAATAAACACCACAAAAATGGCCTACATCACTGACAAAACAGTCTATCCATCACCTAATGGGGCCAGGAGTGGGGATTATCGAACCGAAAGAGGGAGAAAAAAAAAAAAGAAAACGGGGGGGCGATGGGATTGTTAGTTCAGAAAACCCAAAATTCTTGAAACCAAAGCAAATTCGAAAAAAGAACTTAAGATCAGCTCCATTCATTCCACACAGTCGCGAAACTTTCACCCACCTGTCGTTGAAATTTGCCGGAGCGAGTTTCACCTTCTCCAGTTTAATTTGCATTTTCAGTCGATATTTGAAAATGAGAACAAGCTGGGGAGCAGTGAAGGTCTCATCTCCGTAAACCTTAAAAAAAAAAACTTAAAAAAAAAAAAAAAAAAAAAAAACTCCTTCTGTCGCGTCGTCCAAATCACGCCTCTCATAACTGCTAGCAAACACAGAAAAACGTAGCATTCTTCTTTCTCCATGGTCAGTGCCCAGTTACAGCAAATCATTCTTTTGGCAAATTCCTGGATCCGGGGCGGTTCCAATGTTATTCCTGTTTCTGTTGTAAACTCAACGCATTTTCTTGCTTCGGCAATAAATGTTTCTACATCAATTTTGACTTTGGGCGGTTTTGTCCATCCAGCAGGTCCCTCATCTTTCTTCATCGCAACCGTTGGCACACAGCTGGCAGATGCCATAGCCGGCAGAAAAACGGAGGAGAAAAAAGCAATCAAAAAGAGTCCGGTATTTAAACCAGTAACAATGGAGGAAGAAGAAGAAAAAAATAACAACAAATTTAACAAATTAATAACAGGAATAAATAAGAATAACACTATCAATGAGGCGCACAGAATAACGAGTCAGACTCCTAATTTAATAATTAAAAGAACCGTAACATCTAACGACAGAATTTTGGAGGGTTTTCAAACTCATTTTGAGGAGCTTTTCACCAAGGAGCCTGGGGTGACTATTGAACACTTTGACACCTATTTAGCCGACTTCTATTGAGGCGACCAAAGCGGCTAGGTGTGAAGGTAGCATAAAAGAGGAAGAAGTCCTTGAGGCCTTGAAACAGGTCAGGCTAGACAGGACCCCTGGGATTGATGGTCTGCCCTACGAGGTGTATTTGAGGCTGTCGCCCATTTTTATTCCTTTGCTGGCCGTACTTTTTAACTCCTGGTTTAGGAATGGGTGCATACCTCAGTACTTTACCAGGGGGATCATTAAATTGCTGCGCCAAGATAAAAATGGAAGGGCTGGGATAGGTAATTTCTGGCCCTTAACGATGTTAAACACAGATCTTTTGGCCAAGATCTTACCAAATCGTCTGCAGATTGTCTTACACTGTCTAATAAGTTCTGGACAGACTTGTTCTGTTAAGGGCCGGACGATTCAAGATAATTTGCATACGATACGCTTGATCGTAGAAAAAATTGACACAGAAGCTGCACTAATCAATTTAGATCAGTCCAAAGCATTCGACAGAGTAGATCATCGTTACCTAGAGGCTGTTCTTCGCTCGGTTGGGTTTAGTCCCCAGTTTCGCTCTTGGATTCGCCTCTTGTATGCCAACCCCAGTGCTATGGTGGAAGTGAATGGGGTGAGGTCGAAACCCTTTATGTTAACAAGATCTATCTGTCAAGGTTGTCCGTTGTCACCAATGTTGTATGTGCTGGCGCTTGAGCCATATTTGCGCCAGCTTCAGGTGAATCCGGTCCTTCGTGGCATTACTTTGCCAGGTGGCTATACCCCAGTAAAGTATACCACCTATGCCGACGACATGACCGTGCTTGTAACGAGCAGTGCCAAGATTATAGTCATCGATGTAGAAACAAGTCGGTATGCCAAGGTCACAGGGGCCATAATTAACTACGTTAAATCTATTGGCTTATGTATCAGTGCCTGGAGGGGTATGTCCCTTCAGTTGGACTGATGAGCCATGCAGCGCCTGGTTTGGCTCCCAACCTCCAGCTGGAGAAAAATTGGTCAAAAGTATTGGAAGCGGTCAAGGTCACATCTCATTTGTGGGCCTTGAGAATCCTGTCATTGAAGGGTCGGGCGGAGGTATGCAATTCTCATATCTACTCCCTGATCCTATACTGTCTATCAGTACTCCCACTCCCAGAGGCCTCACTAGTTGATCTGGTGCGTGCTCTTTTCGCATTCTTATGGCGCGGAAAGCAAGCTATGGTTACCCGGGAGGTCTGTTACCTGCATCCGTCTGAAGGCGGTCTGGGTATGCCTAGTGTGGAAATACGTAGACACACTCTTAGGCTGATATACCTGGATCGAATGTGTACACCTTGTGAGAGAAACGGTGTCTTCTGGATGGAAGACACTAAGAAAGCCTTTCAGACTTTGGAGAGTGTGCATTCGGCTGAGGGGGAGGGACACAAGTTGCCCCGAAATGAGTGCCCTTTCTATCGCGAGTGTCGGCAGGCCTTGAGATTCCTTCTACGGGTGAAAAAAAGCCTCTCTGACACCCAACTGTTGTTTTGCAAGGCACTATATCGGGCCTTAGTGAGGGGATCCGTTCGAGGCAAAAAGATTGAGAAGTTTGGTTTTACGAAGGAGTGCCGCTTAATATAGCCTTGAGCGCCTGGGACGAGCTGCTTCGATAATTACGAGGCATCACTCACCTGGTAATTCGAAATGCCCTCTGGGTTGGCAAAAGACTCTACGCAGCAGGTTTTATGGAGACACCTAATTGTGTCCAATGCGGAGATCGGGAGGAAGACCATGATCATGCTTTCTTTCACTGCGCCATTGTTCAACTGTTGTGTGAGTTAGTTGAAGGCTTCACGGTTTGCATGCTGAATGGGCAGTTTTTTGTGCTGGATTCGGTTTCCCCATGCTGCAACGGGGCACCGACCATGAAGAAAGAAGAACGCTATCTTTTTCTGTGTTTGCTAGTAGTTATGAGAGGCGTGATTTGGACGACGCGACAGAAGGAGGTTTACGGAGATGAGGCCTTCACTGCTCCCCAGCTTGTTCTCATTTTCAAATATCAACTGAAAATGCAAATTAAGCTGGAGAAGGTGAAACTCGCTCCGGCAAATTTCAACGACAGGTGGGTGAAAGTTTCGTGACTGTGTAGAGTGAATGGAGTTGATCTTAAGTTCTATTTTTTGAATTTGCTAAGGTTTCAAGAATTTTGGGGGATCTGAACCAACATAGACATGCATTGGACCACCTAGAATAGGCTAGTTAGGCATTTTTGTTCGATTTTTAATTTAGCTAGAGTATGCATGTTGTCATCGTCCAAATCCCTTTTTTAGTTTGCCCCCTGTCCTATCGCCCCCGTTTTTTTTTCTCCCTCTTTCGGTTCGATAATCCCCACACTCCCAGCCCCATTAGGTGATGGATAGACTGTTTTGTCGGTGATGTAGGCCATTTTTGTGGTGTTTATTCAATAAAGTCAGTTTTCAGGGGACCGACATCTTTTCGACTAACAAAACTTTCTATCTGTCACAATTATTAGTGACGGGGTTCCTTTTACTAACCACCATTTTTTTGTTGTAAATTTCTCATACATTTTGTAAATAAGATTTTTATCCCCCCCCCCTCCCACATCATGCATATATATATTTGTAACTTTTGGGTTTTAAGTAGGATGTCCACAGAGTGATTCTGGTATTTTGGTGAAAGAGTCTACTAAAGTTAACGTTATGTTAGTTAAGTCAACATTAACCCCCACCCCTCTTTTTGGCCTTGTACCACATTTTTATTGTATTATTGATTTCAATAAAATAAATATTTACTCCATTATACTCCAAAAATATTGCAACAAACAGGGCTTAACCTTAAAAGGTCTTAAGAAGAAACTGAAGCAGCGATGGGACAGGGATTAAAGCTTGGTTGATAGTGTGTGAACTATTAGATTAGAAAGATTTTTAGACCCTGTCTAACAGAGTGAGGCTAGTGGTCAGTGAACAAGATCAGATGTGACAAGAATGCCACATGCGTAGGTGAATGGTGGCCTGGTAGAGACATAGGATCTGGCAGATGTGAGAAGTTTTCTAGAAAGGTAAAGGGAGCCCACTTTCCTTCCAGATTATTATTATTAATCTGTTTTATTTTATTTTACTGATATTTTTTCCATAAATTTGTGTATTTACTTTTTTTAAAGTCAAACCAGCAAAGATCCGATGAATATAAAAGTATTCTGCACTAATCAAACGTTGAAAGAAGAATATTCTATTTATTTGTGGAGATGAGACTTTATAAAAGATGATGACCCTTTTTCTTGTTCAGTATTCTATTTTAGTCAGATGTGGACAGGGGCAGATAACTCTACCAAGTTACATTCTTCATCCTGATTTCCTCCCTAACCAACCAACCACATTACATCTTTATTAAAAAAAAAAAACTAAATTTGGTTACTCCAACTAAATATTGATATACCGTACATACTTGTGTATAAGGCGATGTGCATTTTAAGACCAAAAATTGTGTTATTTTAGGTATTATCTGTGGTTTTTTAGGGTTTTTTTTTTACATAGACATCATCATTTATCAAGGCCAAGAGACCATTCGAGGATAAGGTTTAAAGTGTGTACAGTAGAAATTGAACAATATAGTAATCGTTAGTAATGGAAATTCGGTAAATTTGTTAACTTATATGGAATGGCTCGCAATATTTCTTCTGTGAGATAGAGGTTGCAGGGAAGAGAAAAGGACATCTCTTACGAGGATATGAAGTCTATTTTGAACTCTATCAAGGCAGGACAAGTCCTTTCTAGCAGCTCCTGCCCAGATGTAGCAACAGTATTCCATCCTTGGACGTACCTGGCTCTTATATAGATAGAGAATTGCATCAGCAGTGAGATATCTGCTGGATCGATAGAAGTATCCCACCATTTTTCCAGCGGCCTTGGCAACAGATTTGATGTACGTGTTCCATTTAAGATCAGAAGTAACGGTCAAGCCCAGAAGCTTGTCAAAACTTAAGGCCTTCTCAAAACGAGAGCCATTCATTTCAACTGATGTCAGATGCGGATCAGAACGTTGATGATGTAAAGAGAGAAGCTTGGTTTTAGATGCATTAAAAGTAACCAACCACTCCTTTCCCCATTGTACCGTGTGCTCAGGATCAGAGAAGAGAGAATCGGAAAGAACTTGGTCGTTTACTGACTTAGATGTGCTACCATAGATTGTAGTGGCATTAGCATATAAGTCGACTGTAGATTCTAGACACGTTCAATGGTCCGCCTTATGGCTCTTTCTTGCACAGATAATTTCCCTTTTGGTGTTTTTTGTAAGACATATTATAAACTGTTTCAGCATCCACGAGCGATAATATGTGCATTTATGCAAGTGTGATCTATTCGATTTCCATACATAGAAGCAACCCGCTGCACACTTACATGCAACGCAAATGCTGCTAATCAAACATTCTGATCAATGACATGTTGTAGATTCCAGGCACAGTTACTGTTTTTAGACATAATTTATGTCACGTACCATAATAACGTAAACGCATACATCATATCGAACTTAGGCCTATATTACGTCTAGAGAGTTAACATTGCAAGAGCTATTCCAATTATTATTAAGCCTCCCACTGATAAACCGCACATGTGCTTAAACACACTGCAGTGAGATTCAGGAGTGCGATTAATTACTAGGATTATCAGTATATACTGAGTGTACAAACAAAATGGCGTGGTAATAATTTTTGTATATCTCATCATCATATGAGTTTTATTTTATTTTATTGATATTTTTCCATAAATTTGTGTCTTTATTTTTTTTTTACAAGGCAAATCAACAAATATCAGAAGAATATACACCCCAAAAGTATTCAGCACTAGTCAATCACTCGTCAAAGGAAGAATATGCGTCGCATGCGGATGCTAAACAACCCATCACCCAATTGGTAAATTCTTTGCAAACATCAAACGAAAATAGCAAAGAAAAAAAGCGTCTCCAAAAAACGGAGAAGGAGGAGATTGAAATAAATTCGAGTGTCAATAATGAAAATCATCACCTGTCTAATACAGGTCAGAATTTTTTTTTTTTTTTTTTACCTTTATTGTGCCCCAGGCATCGATATAATGCAGCTAATTTTGACGAAAAACTGAAAATTAAAAAAAAAATACAACTAAAAACTGACACCAAACGCATTAAAATAAAATTTTCGACTAATCATATTTTTAACTATCTGAAACTATTTTAAATTTCTTCTTTATTTCAAAAGAAGTTTTGGGCCTAACGTAGTTGTCCAATTTGTTTAATCAAGCTATGAAACAAAATCTGAAAGAAATTTATAGATGCTGGCAAAATGTTTAAAAACTGAAAAGCTGTGCATGGTCAATAGAGAATTAAATTTTCTTGCGTTTTGTAAAATTTATTTATGGTATATTTGTTTTTTACGTCTTTTTTCCGTTGTTAATTATAATACACTTTTGCCGAATGGCATATGATGTAACATTAAGACAATGGTTATAGTCAAGATTGCCTATTCTCATTGACCTCCGGTTTCTGTTCCGCAGACAGGACGACGGTGACAAGCAAAATACGGTCCCTTCTGATTAATGATTATCTTCCTCTCGGATAACATAAAAGTCCCCTTTTCCCGAGTTTAAGAATTTTTTTCTTGACGATGTCTAATTATCCAACCAAATAGACAGCAGAAACCGGAATGAAAAAAAGCAGAGAATCTTGACTATAACCAAAAACAATTGCCCATTTTTGATTTTCTCTCTCTCTCTCTCTCTCTCTCTCTTTATTATTCGCTTTTTTTCTTTTCTTTTCTTTTCTTTTTTCCGTACGTGTTTACCCCCCCTCTCTCTGTCTCTCTCTCTCTCTCTCTCTCTCTCTCTCTCTCTCTCTCTCTCTCTCTCTCTCTCTTTCTGCGATACTTTCTTTATTTTTTTCTCTCATATCCATGCACACTAGGGCTCGGAATCGATTTTTATAAAACCAGTTAAAACCGGTTTCCATATAATAATCGCTAAAAGCGAAATCTCATTTGCCAAAACAAACGTTAGTGTTTGTGGTGTCCGCTTTCAAGAAATATTTTTCTAATATTCTCTTCTGCGTAGATAGCATTGCAACCACAGTCAGCTTTTAGCTGAGTGTTGTCTATTTCGTTGAAACCAATCGTAACGTATCAATTACTGATCTTCAGTGCATTGTTGTCACAAAAGTATTTGTTTGTTATAGTGATTGGTGTTTTATATATAAACTGTTTACGCACGCTCGTTCCACTATAATAATTCAAATGTAGTTTAGTTGCCATGAATAACTGTAACCCTGTACACACGTTCATACCAGGACCCACACGTTGTATGCAGTGTACGTCGCAAAGGAGACCGACACAAAGAATAACCTGAACTCACTTTTTCATGCCACAACGATATTTATTTCCTCATTCTCTCGCCACGCGTGACTTCTCGTTACGGCTGTGACGTCTCTCAGGTGATCGTCCTCTCTAACGTGCTCTCTCTCCTTTTTATGGTCTTTTTCCTTACAGTGACGTCATTTCTCATGCATACGTGCGTTCACGCTCCGTAACATAAAGACTTATTTTCTTTCACGGACAAATGTCGCTGCTAGGCGATGTGACCACACACGAACCAATCACATTGATTTCATTTGCCTCCTGAAAACTTAATGCAGCTCCTTTTGAGACCTCGGTCCCAAGAATAACTAGAAAAGATGTTCCTTTTCCATTTCCTGTTTCTGTCCACTGGACGCTCAAAATTTATCTCCTTCCAATATTGGAATGATGTGAAAATAGAGTGAAAAAGTGTTATTTGTTTGCCACCAGGTTATCGTGACATGCACTTAATGTAACCCTAGCCAAAATTCACACTAGCTAACATAAGCTCTACTTACTGGCATAGAGTCCTAATATATAATACTTTTAACAATAACAAATTAATTTTATAATTACTCATGCTTTTTCTTTCATTGTAACTTTAATTTCATTTGTACATTTTTTTTTTTTTATATGGAATGGGCAAAAATATGAATCGTTACAATCCGGATTACATTTTAAAGTTTTACACTCTTATACAATTAGTATTACAAACGGTGCCGAAATGAAATCATTTTTTTTTTAATTTCTAAACGTTAGAACTGGTTTCATGAAAGGTTTGTTTTGCTATAAATTTGCATGATACAATGACTCTTCCCATTCCTACTGGAATCTTTAAAAAAAGAATTTCAGTACTTCTGCAACTGCATTTACCGACTCCTGGTTTCCACGAAGTTTGTCGGGTGTGCTCGGCCGCTGACGGGAATAACCCGAACCAGCCGATCGCGAAACATTAAACGAGAAAAGTATAACGATAAACAATAAAAAACATGGACATACAATAAATAAAATTGCAAACATGTATCTAACCTAATCCTGACCCCTGGCCCCTAACCCCTAACCCCTAACCCGCGCGATTATTATTTTTTTTTCTTCCAATTTATAAAAAAGTACACTTCATAGATTCGTATTAACTAAAAACAGACAGCGCGTTCGTTAAAAATTGAAGAACGCTCGACTGATCTTTTCCAGTTATTTCCGTCGCCTGCTAAGCAGGCCTGAGTCAACTTTGTGGAAATCGCGGGCCAGTAAATGCTGGAGCACCAGAATTTCCGAATTTTATCTGCGATAATCTGAAATCATGGCATTTAATTGATTTCTATTCATTACATAAATTAAAAACAAGTTTACCAAAAGCGTTTTTTTTTTAATTGGGGTTTTAGAATTATTCACACCTAAATTGGCTTTTGATAATTATCGGTTTTATACAAGCCCTGGTTGAGAATATGTGTCGAAAATTCGATCGACGTCAATGGGTAGATCAGAGTTGGGTCAGGTGTAACAAGTTGCGAAATATTGTTAACTTGTAACCCCAACAAGAATTCTAAAAAATGTAACAATCTATAGAAATTTCACAAAACTCCACCCCAACCCTGCAATAAAACAGTAATTGACAAATATGCAAATCACTTCGTTTCGGTAAGAAGTATAAAAACAAAGCCAGGGTCGTTATTAGGCTTAAACTTTGAGCAAGCCAAAAGGCACTCGACCATCCTCCAATCACCAGCCACCCCATGACACGTAAGCTTATTTTTTCACACATAACCACAACTGTGCTGTTTGTTAATGTGGAATAAAGATGTGTTTAACTACATTCACAATTTTTTACATTTTTATACAGTTGCTGTTTCATTTTTTTTTCTTTTAGTTGATGGGGGGGGGACATCTAAGTTCGTCCAAAACTGGTTTTTAAATGGTTTTAAGAATGACTAACTCTTCGACTCAGTTTTGAGAATTATGGGGGAGGGGGTTCTAACCTTTTGCTGTAGCTTTATAAGCCAGTAATAATCAAGACTAATACATTGGTATAGTTAACAAAAAAGTCTATTCGCAAAAGTATCTTACACGTCATGATTCTAGGGGGAAAGAGTATAACTGCCAGGAATCACTTCCGGTATTTCTCACCATAAGATGTGACACAAGATCAAAAGGTGGGGAAAGTAAATGCTTAGCTTGCCAGATACAAACTCATCAAAATGATCCAGTCTCTGCCGGATTGATTGTCGAGATCGGGACCTTGACTGGCAAGTGATCACAAGCACAATTCAATAGCAAATAACGAGCAAAAATCATTACCCAATAGCTTATTAAATACAACAATACACTGTGTAACGATAAAATTGTCGCCCTAGAAAAGACGACATGATTCCATTTCCGTTTGATGAAAACCGGTTTTATTTTTGTTTTAGACCATCTACTAGTTGGCTAGTTGTGTACAAATCCAAAGAGCGATAGGAGCCTTCTACGATGTCTAAAAGTGACACAATATTCAACAGGCGTAATTGGAGATGCACCGCTGTACAACTCATGCTCTCTATCGATCAAAGTTATGACAATAGGACCATTGCCAGCACTCTCAAAATGCATCACTAGATGGCCACAAAAAACAGAGACATATCCAGGGTGATGAAAACAAAGTTTCCGGCCACGTCTATGATCTTTGGTGTGGTTTCAATTGAGGGCCACCTCATGCCACCTCACATCTTCGAAGTCAACACCAAAGTGTATCTGGATGTGCTGAAAAGTGTGGTGATTCCCTGGTGCGATTAAGTGGCCGATAGCAGATCCTGGGTGTGGCAGCAGGACTCTACACCGACCAACGAGTCCAAAGAGACTCAGTCTTGACTTCAGAAGGAGTGCTACAACTTTGTACCCTTCTCTTACTGCCCCCCCCCGTCCTCCCCCGACTTGAACCTGCTGGACTACTTTGTTTGGTCATATTATACGTCAAGAACATCACCAACAGGACTTCCCACAACACCAAAGCAAACTTGATTCACCGAGTATTCACTCCTGCCGGCGCTTGTGGAAAAGGTATGCTCCCAGTTCCTGACTCGTATTGAGGCGGTGATTGAGGCTGAAGGCGGCTAGATTGAATAGATGTCAGCTCTACTACATAATCAAGTTACCTGAATTGATATTTTCAATAAGAGTTTTACAATAAAGTTGTAATATTGTTTTCTTTAGGGTGACAACTTTATCGTTCTATCCTGTATTTATAGTCTCTGAGTAAATCCATTATTCTAGAAATAGGTATATTAGTTTACCTCATAACAGAATGGCCCCTCTCTCTCTCTCTCTCTCTCTCTCTCTCTCTCTCTCTCTCTTTCATACAGCTAAATATATTCTTATTTGTATTTGTTGGTTTCCGGATTAATTTTTCCAGAAAATCAAATTCTACATCCGACAAACGTCAAAGATCAAGTTACAGAAATTCCAGAATGTAAACTTCTCACCAAAACGGAGGAAAACACTTCTTCAACATCTGCACAAAATGAACTTGATATCAACCCCAAAAAAGCAAAAGACAACACCATTAACTATTCAAGAGATGAATGTAACAATTCACCCGAGTGCAAATATTTACCAATGACCGTTAAGATCATACCTCGCCAACCTGAACATCAAATGAACACAGGTAAAAAAGATGCATATATTTTAAGTGTAATGATGTATGGAAGTGAAACTCGACCAATGAGGGTTGAGGGTATGCGTTGCATGGAGAGAAATTATGTTGTTGTATTACGTTGTACTTGGAAGAATGACAACACTTTGGTTTTAAAAATATGGCACAACTTTATTTATTTATTTATTGAATCCTTTGAGATGAGGCTTCATAATTTGTGCATTAATTTTTTTGCAGACTGTTATCCTCATCTTTATTGTTGTTGTCGTCTCACCACGTTTTGGCCAACATATCGTCTGGCTTGCTTGGGTAGGATTGAAACCGCTATCTCCAGACAATGCTCACCTAGAACTGTAGAGATTCAACGCCTCTATCCACCATGCGCAGTGGATAGAGGCATTGGAATCTCTATGGTTCCAGGTGAGCATTGTCTGGAGATAGCGGTTTCAATCCTACCCAAAGCCAGCCAGACGATTAGTTGGCCAAAACGTGGTGAGACGACAACAACAACTATGGAAAGCAGTAAAATTACTGGGGATACAGTTACAAGACTCAGCATTCTTATCCCATCCCGATTAATCACCTGAAGAAGGCCAGAGGATGAGTTGGCCGAAATGTGGTAAAACAACAACTATCAAGATGAGGATAACAGTCCGGAAAACGAATGAATGAATAACACAGCTTTATTGTCGTTTTAGTAGTACTCTGGAATTCACAGACTGGCTTGGCCTCTGTGCACCAAAACTAAAAACTACACAACTCGATTCAAGCCGCTGTTACATAATTGCCTTTGATCTTTTGACAATCGATTCTGAGCCTCTATGACGTTTGATGTTCATCAGTTTTATTCCTTCGTTTATCTAAATAGCCTTTCGAAATTTCAATTATTATTTTTGTTTAATGGCTTTTTGACATTTCAATTATTATTTTTGTTGAATGGCGTTTTAATACTTCAATTATTATTTTTGTTGAATGGCGTTTTAATATTTCAATTATTATTTTTGTTGAATGGCGTTTTAATATTTCAATTATTATTTTTGTTGAATGGCGTTTTAATATTTCAATTATTATTTTTGTTGAATGGCGTTTTAATATTTCAATTATTATTTTTGTTTAATGGCTTTTTGACATTTCAATTATTATTTTTGTTTAATGGCGTTTTAATATTTCAATTATTATTTTTGTTTAATGGCGTTTTAATATTTCAATTATTATTTTTGTTGAATGGCGTTTTAATATTTCAATTATTATTTTTGTTGAATGGCGTTTTAATATTTCAATTATTATTTTTGTTTAATGGCGTTTTAATATTTCAATTATTATTTTTGTTTAATGGCGTTTTAATATTTCAATTATTATTTTTGTTGAATGGCGTTTTAATATTTCAATTATTATTTTTGTTGAATGGCGTTTTAATATTTCAATTATTATTTTTGTTTAATGGCGTTTTAATATTTCAATTATTATTTTTGTTTAATGGCTTTTTGACATTTCAATTATTATTTTTGTTTAATGGCTTTTTAATATTTCAATTATTATTTTTGTTGAATGGCGTTTTAATATTTCAATTATTATTTTTGTTTAATGGCGTTTTAATATTTCAATTATTATTTTTGTTTAATGGCTTTTTGACATTTCAATTATTATTTTTGTTGAATGGCTTTTTAATATTTCAATTATTATTTTTGTTTAATGGCGTTTTAATATTTCAATTATTATTTTTGTTGAATGGTGTTTTAATATTTCAATTATTATTTTTGTTTAATGGCTTTTTAATATTTCAATTATTATTTTTGTTTAATGGCTTTTTAATATTTCAATTATTATTTTTGTTTAATGGCTTTTTAATATTTCAATTATTATTTTTGTTTAATGGCGTTTTAATATTTCAATTATTATTTTTGTTGAATGGTGTTTTAATATTTCAATTATTATTTTTGTTTAATGGCTTTTTAATATTTCAATTATTATTTTTGTTTAATGGCTTTTTAATATTTCAATTATTATTTTTGTTTAATGGCTTTTTAATATTTCAATTATTATTTTTGTTTAATGGCGTTTTAATATTTCAATTATTATTTTTGTTTCGGTTTTGCTTGTCGTCCTGCATTCTCAGGACTCTTGGCACACACAACCTTTATTCAACAATATTAGAATGATACAATGGATGTGTAACATGAGTTTTAAAGATAAAGACAAGCTTAGATCTTATGAGCTCAGAGGAAGATTACAGCAGGACAGTATAGGAAAATGTGTGTCGAACAGTAAACTTTGTTGGTTTGGTCACATTGAAAGAATGAATGAGAGTTCTTGGCTTAGTGGATATAGAATATTTAAGATAGGAGGATTCACTTTGCAGGGAAAACAAGTGCTTTAATGGAAAGTGCTCTGACAAACTCATTACACTCATTCCCTCTTCTTGTAAATATCACCAACTAACCCAAAAAGCAGCAAAATCCTACCCCTTCACTGTAGAGGTCCCTAGATGCCAGAATGTCTTTTACTCTAGTTTCTTCTCTTGAACTGCTAGACTTTGGAATTCCCTCCCTGTTACTTGCTTCCCTCCCTCTACTAACATGCTGAAATTTAAATGTAATACAAACAAACATCTCGCTTCATAGTCACAAATAGTAGTCTCTTCCATGCCAATATGCCTTGTTTGAGATGAAGAAGAATAAAAAGAAAAAGAAATGATAAAAAATAGATATGTAAAGAGAAAAAAAAAGATAAATAAAAACCTGGTTAGAAATAGGTTAGTTTAGAAGTTAATTCTAAAAAGCCGTCCAACACATGTCAGTATGTAAAATGGGTGTTAAACTAATGATGATCTTAATTTTTTGCCTTTTTTTTTTCGGCGGAATCTATTTGATGAAATATTTAGAAAATTTTATCCATGTATTCATTTAATTGAACAAATGCGATTAAAAAAAATTTATTCAATCACATATATACTATTATTAAAGCGACTCATATTTAAATCAGTAATACAATAATAGCCGTTTGAAATACAGTACATATAGTAGAAATCAAAGACTCAAATGTAGGCATTTGCATAGCTCACTTTTTAACAGTTCATAATCAATGTTTGGTGTTATTCATGTGTAATTTTATTGTCCTATTTTATTATAGATATGCAATAGTTTTGTCAATAATAAGAGTAATTAAAGTTATTTAATTAAATGGACAAAAAAAATCATATATCGTGGCTCCCTAGAAAAGAAAATACACGAGACTTCTATTCGGTTATAGCTAATGAAACAAGACATTCATTTCTATCCGATCATTGGTTAAAAGGACGAGAACAATCTACCTTCATGGATTAATTAAAGAGTTCAGTTCAAAATTCTTTAAAGATGAAGAATGTTACATCAGCTGAAACGTTGTAAGAATAATATTCAAGAGAAGAACAGTAGTTTGAATAGATCAAATAATCCAGATTATCAATCCTCATCCCCGCAAATTCTGAAACATAATCAAATATTTAAAAAAAAAATATTAGTATAACCTTAAAATTTACATCCCATTCAGATATTATATACGAGGGATGTTTGAAAAGTAATACCTTCTATTTTTTTTTTTTTAGATCAGAATGTGTTGCAAATTGCATTGTTATGATGACTGAACTTATGCATTCATGGCCTGAAAGTTTATCTCTTTGTTGCAGATATTGATGGTGTGAGACTCTAAGAAAGCAACCTGGATGCACAGATGCGTCATTGAATTCTTCCATGTAGAAAAAATTGAACCAATCAACATTCACTGGCGCCTGTTGAACGTTTACGAAACTGATACAGTTGATGTCAGCATGGTTAGGAGATAGGTTCGTCGATTTCAGAGTAGCGATAGAGATGTGAGTTACAAAATGTGCTTCAAACTTAAAATTAAAAAAGCAAAAGCACTTTCCGAATAGTGGTGACCATGTATATAAATACTTTCTGAAACACAAAAAGTCACTTGTTTCAATAGTACCACTCTCATCTTGGTATCTCTTCAATATTTTAGTTCTTGAGTTAAAAAATAGGAGGCCTTACTTTTGGAACGACCCTCTTAATTTCATTTCATTCTTTAAAGCTAGAAATTCCAAATGTGTCCACAAGTTTTACTCATTTAGAGCCCTAGAGTACTTTAATATGCCTGCAATTTATTTCAGTATGCAACGATAGGCTCCTAAGAGTAGTGGCAGATGGACAAAAATCGGAGGCCTGCAATATAAATGCTGGAGTCCCTCAGGGGTCAATCCTGGGCCCAACTCTCTTCCTGATCTACATCAATGACCTCCCTAAACACATACTTAAATCATTCGTTGACATCTATGCCGATGACACGACCATCTACGGCAACACATCAAAGGTTGTAAATGACAAAGTTCTCTCTGATTCTCTCTCTTCTGATCTCGAGCGCATGGTTCAGTGGGGGAAGACGTGGCTGGTTACCTTTAATGCATCCAAAACCAAACTCCTATCCTTACATAATCAACGCTCTGATCCCCATCTGGCATTAATTGTGATGGATGGCTCTCGTCTGGGTGAGGCCCCGTGTTTTGACAAGCTTCTGGGTTTGACCTTTACTCCTGATCTGAAATGGAACACGTACATCAAGTCTGTTGCCAAGGTCGCTGGAAAGATGGTGGGATCCTTCTACCGCTCCAGAAGATATCTCACTACTGATGCAATTCTCTATCTATATAAAAGCCAAGTATGTCCAAGGATGGAATACTGTTGCCATATCTGGGCAGGAGCTGCTAAAAACAGCCTATCCTGCCTTGACAGAGTACAAAATAGACTTCGTGGCTTAGTGGTGGATGCCCTTT